>NC_061854.1:9733197-9735697 GCF_019202785.1 Penaeus chinensis
TCTCTCTCTCTCTCTCTCTTCTCTCTCTCTCTCTCTCTCTCTCTCTCTCTCTCTCTCTCTCTCTCTCTCTCTCTCTCTCTCTCTCTCTCTCTCTCTCTCTCTCTCTCTCTCTCTCTCTCTCTCTCTCTCTTCTTCCCTTCCACTCACTCTCTCTCTCTCTGCCTCCCCACCCTTTTATCTCTCTCTCTCTCTCTCTCTCTCTCTCTCTCTCTCTCTCTCTCTCTCTCTCTCTCTCTCTCTCTCTCTCTCTCTCTCTATCTATCTTTCTCTCTCTCTCTATCATCCCTCTCTCTCTACCCCCCCTCTCACCCTTCCCCCCCTCTCTCCCTTCCCCCTCTCTCCCTCACCCTCTCCCTCTTCCTCCCTCCCACTCCCTCTCGCATGAAATAGGAAACCACAGACTCTCTCTCA
The DNA here is from genome assembly GCF_019202785.1 of Penaeus chinensis. Classification (NCBI taxonomy): domain Eukaryota; kingdom Metazoa; phylum Arthropoda; class Malacostraca; order Decapoda; family Penaeidae; genus Penaeus; species Penaeus chinensis. The sequence goes on from NC_061854.1 coordinate 9,733,609, forward strand.
CTCTCCCTCTCTCTGCCTCCCCCCCACCCCCTTCTTTCTTTCTTTCTCTCTCTCTCTCTCTCTCTCCTCTCTCTCTCTCTCTCTCTCTCTCTCTCTCTCTCTCTCTCTCTCTCTCTCTCTCTCTCTCTCTCTCTCCTCTCTCTCTCTCTCTCTCCCTATCCCTCTCCGTCTCCCTCTCCCTCTCCCTCTCCCTCTCCCTCTCCCTCTCCCTCTCCTCCTCTCCCCCTCTCTCTCTCTCTCTCTCTCTCTCTCTCTCTCTCTCTCTCTCTCTCTCTCTCTCTCTCTCTCTCTCTCTCTCTCTCTCTCTCTCTCTCTCCTCTCTCTCTCTCTCTCTCCCTATCCCCCTCTCTCCCTACCCCCCTCTCTCCCTACCCCCCTCTCTCCCTTTCCCCCTTCTCACCCTTCCCCTCTCCCTCCCCCTCTCCCTCCCCCTCTCCCTTCCCCTCTCCCTTCCCCTCCCCCTCTTCCTCCCTCCCACTCCCTCTCGCATGAAATAAGAAGCCCCAAGCAGGTCCTCTCTCGCACCAGCTCAAGATATTCCCACGCCTGAAGCGGGAAGACCTAAAGATTGTTTATTTCTCACGTAGCAGTTTGTGATTCACTTTCCTTGATGAAGTTGTTCATTTTCTTTTCCTCTTCGTTTGGGTGGGGTGGGGGGGGAGGGGGGAGGGTGACAAAATGGGGGGTTGGGGGAGTAAGGAAAAGAGAGGAGAGAAGATAAAAGAAAGGTGAGATGAAGAGCATAGGAAGAAGGAGAGTAAGTAGAAACGAATAGGAAGAAGAAGGAAAGTAAGCAGAAAGGAATAGATGAAAAGAAAGTAGATAAAGTAAATGAGAGAAAGATAGAAAGGAAAAGTAAGGAATTAGTGAGAAAGTAAAAAGAAAAAATGTATCCAGTAAATTGAAAATAAAGAGAAAATATGTTTAAGAAAAAGAAAGAAAAAAAAAGAAAAAAGAAGAAGAAAAGGAGAAGAAAAGAGAAAAAAGCAAAAGTAATCAAAAGGGAGAAAAGGGAAGGAAAAAAAGTAAGAAAAATAACTAAAATAAAGGGAAAGAAAAAAGAGAAAAATAAAGAGAAAAGGAAAAACAAATAAAATGGAAGAAACGGACATAAGAGATAGAAAAAGACGAAAAAGGAAATTAAGAAAAAAAAAACAGTTAAGAATAGGAAGTTATGTGACTCCGCTAAATCATCAGAAGGTAATTAGTGTTGCCTTTTTTGATACATAAAAGGCTAATGTTAGTCTGTGAGCGTGGCTGTCTTTGTGTATATTTTAAGTAAATATGTGTAAGTATGTGTGTATGTGTGTGTGTGTGTGTACATGTGTCCGGGCGTGTATGTGTGTGTACATGTGTCCGGGCGTGTGTGTGTGTGTGTGTGTGTGTGTGTGTGTCCGTGCGTGTGTGTGTGTGTGTGTGTGTGTGTGTGTGTGTGTGTGTGTGTGTGTGTGTGTGTGTGTGTGTGTGTGTGTGTGTGTGTGTGTGTGCGCGCGTGTGTCTGTATGTGTATATGAGTGTTCGAATGTGTCTGTGTATGTGTGTGTGGGATGATCCAAGCTTTACAACATGTAAACCTATCCTGGAACATGATGAAAACAGGAAGTGGTTTTATTCTCCTACGAGGCTTATTCCAGCTTCGCTCTCTCTCTCTCTCTCTCTCTCTCTCTCTCTCTCTCTCTCTCTCTCTCTCTCTCTCTCTCTCTCTCTCTCTCTCTCTCTCTCTCTCTCTCTCTCTCTCTCTCTCTCTCTCTCTCTCTCTCTCTCTCTCTCTCTCTCTCTCTCTCTCTCTCTCTCTAAGCCGGTCGTTGTTGTTTTTATAAAGTGAAACAAAGAACGGTAGGATGACGTAAGATTTCTTTGTAATAAGTTTTTTTTCTTAAATCATAGACTCTTTTTGATCAGGATGTGACGTTCCTTTTTTCAAAGTTGTATGACTTGTAGCATAAAAGATCGACTTATTCTCTCCTTGTCTCTTTTATAATTACCCTGATTTTAATTTCGACTTTCATCACCGGCGAAGAAAGAGAGAAAAGAAAAGAAGATGAAAGAAGGTAGAAGGAAAATATAAAACAAAGCAATTCTTCAGCTG
>NC_061854.1:9750697-9753197 GCF_019202785.1 Penaeus chinensis
ACTAGCAGGTGAGCGTGCACTCTTGCAACTCATCAACAAGTCCTGGGAAACTTCCACTCTACCCCAGAGTTGGAAGAGGGCTACCATAGTTCCCGTCCCAAAACCAAAGGAGCCGGGGAAGTACCGCCCCATCTCTCTGCTCAGCTGCCTGGCCAAGACGGCTGAGAGGATGGTACTAAACCGGCTTCAATGGAAAACGGGACCCCCGCACGAACACCTTCACGGGTTCACAAGGGGCATGGGCACAGCACACAGCTTAGCCACGCTCTTAAGCACAATCAGCAAGGGCCCAGCTGTGGTGGTATTCCTTGACCTGGAGAAGGCTTTTGAACTGGCAAGTCCGCTTGCCATTCAGGAAAGCCTGATCCAGAAGGGAATCAGAGGAAAGCTCTTGGCTTGGATAGGTGACTACTTCAGGAACAGGACTGCCAATGTCAAATTCCAGGGTCACCTATCGCAGCACATGCCGCTCGAAAATGGAACGCCACAGGGTGGGGTTCTCAGTCCAGCCCTATTCAACACTTTAATGTCCTGCATCCTCAACATAAACCTCCCAGTGGGGTGCCAGATCATCTCGTATGCAGACGATCTCGCTATCACCTCCACTGGACCACGCAGCCAGAATAAAGCCCAGCGTTGTCTGGACCTCGTGTCAGAGGAGTGTTGTAGGACGGGACTAAAGATCTCTGCTGCCAAATCCAAAGCCATGGCTTTGAGACAGAGAGTTCGAGGCACAAGACTGAAAATCCAGGGAGTGGAATTAGAATGGGTCAAGGACTACCTATACCTTGGGGTAAGGATAGACCGGACCCTCTCCTTCCATAAGGAGGTCCAGTACCTGGTTGACCGAACCAAAGCAAGACTGTCTGTCATGAGAGCAATGACTGGGAGACGCATAGGGGCCAGACACAAAGTACTAAGATCATTCTATGTACATGCTGTCCGGCCCATTGTGGACTATGCCTCAGTCGCTCTAATTGCTGCAAAGAAAAAGCACACAGACAAATTAGAAACAGTCCAAAATGAAGCTGCCAGGATCATTCTGGGTGCCCCGAGGTGGACGAAGGTCCTCAACCTCCTGATGGAGGCAAACCTTCTCCCCCTGGACTCACGAATCGATCTAACGGCAACACAATTTCTGTCAAAGGTCATCCAGGCTCCCAGGAACACAAGCCTAAGACAAAAATTAGTCAGATGCCTCGAACAAGACAACGAGCTCGTTGCAAACAACTCCTGGCTGTCTCATACAGCCAGGGTGTTGATACGCCATCAGCTCAAAGAACAGCTTCTTGCTAAGGGCATGGACTCCCCCCACCCCGACTTTGCCGAAGCCCCGCCGTGGGCACTGAGCCTGATAGAGTTCAACATAATGAACCTGTCAATGAAAAAGAGCCTATACCCCATGCCTAGCCTAAAGGCAGAAGCCCACAGGGTCATTGCAGCCATCACTCCTCCGGGTAGTAGAACATACTACACGGATGGATCGGTCGATCCCTTGAGCCACACTGCAGGCGCCGGCTTTGCAGCTAGGGATGCCACACGATCCATGAGGGTAACAGACAACGCCTCCTCGCTACAGGCAGAGGCAGTTGCAATCATGGGAGCCCTAGGCCACGCGTCCCTAAGGGAAGGACACGTGGTCATACACACAGACTCCAGGGCAGCCATTGACTGTCTTCAGCACAGCTCACCCACAGACAACATCTACCTACTGACCACGATTCTCACAATGGCACAGAGAATTCTTGCTCAGGGTAGAAGAATTATCATCAATTGGGTCCCAAGCCACATCGGCATCAGAGGGAACGAGCTTGCTGACAGACTAGCCGCCGCTGGCAGGGGTATGCCCCCAAATCCCATGACGATAAAACCGAGCCGAAAATTACTTATGGAGAAGTGTGCCTTGGTCGGTCGTACCTTCCTACGGCAGCTCCACAGAGAGGAAACGAGAACCTCCCCCTCGGCCAGCTGGTACTCAAACGCCACAGGCTCTGAACCACTGGCACTCTCTGAAGTAAGCAACAGAGGTACCGAAGTCATTCTTCACAGAATGCGCCTAGGTTACCACTGTGCATGGCAGATTATCCCAACAATCGAACGCGATGAATGGTGCTGCAAGCACTGCGGCGAGCCGAACGCCACACTAGTCCACTACCTAGAAAATTGTAACCATACACAATTCCTGAGACATGGACCGCCCACAACAGCCGCCGTGCTGGTAAAGAGGCTATGCGAAATGCTTACACCATGGCGGCAGGAGCGCTTGCTGGCAATCCCGCCGCCACGGTAAGCACCGAGTGTCAGACAACTCAATGAGACAGCCGTAAAAAAGCTGACACAGGCCGGGCCATATCTAGAAGGCCCGGGCGAAGCTAGAACTTCGCAAACCAAACCCCCCCCCCCCCCTCACCTACCCCATGTCTACCGTTGCCATGTTGCCTCTCTCTCTCTCTCTCTCTTTTATACTCCCTCTTCTCCCTTTCCTCTTTAGACCTGAAGA
>NC_061854.1:9758197-9763197 GCF_019202785.1 Penaeus chinensis
ATGTATGCATTTACACATACATGTATATATACAAACTTTTATATATATATATATATATATATATATATTTATATATATATATTTATATATATATTTATATATATATTTATATATATATTTATATATATATTTATATATATATTTATATATATATATAAGTGTGTGTGTGTGTGTGTGTGTGTGTGTGTGTGTGTGTGTGTGTGTGTGTGTGTGTGTGTGCTCCCTGTATATACATGCTAGTAAATAAAAATCAAAAGACTATTCAGCGAAAAGCATTTGCACGAAAGCTTAAGCAGACTTGAGTAAAAATCAATGTACTGAACACATACGAGAAGGAAACGCCAAGGAAACAAGTCGAAGTAAAGGGAAAACGAGCCTCCCCACCTCCGCTAATGCTTCTAAAGCGATCTTTCTTCTTTCATTTATACTTTTCTATGATATGAAAGACAAATGAAAATCAGCAAGCGGGGACGCGAAATTCGATGAGGAAAAATAGAGGAATAATTAAAAGGGAAAATTCAGAAAGAAATGAAGAAATAAAGAGGCGAAAAGGAGATAGGAAAATAAGAGGAGGAAAAGAAATAGAGGAAACCTTCAAACCATAAGTAGAAACGCCAAGCGGAAAGGACCCAGGCTCGCGAAGTGCAAATATTGACCTCATCATCGTAGGTGTGGAAGGTGAAATTAATGGCGTCTATATTTACTCCTTATTCTCTTTACCATTACTATTACCATTCGTTTTCTCCATTTGCTTAACGTATTCCCGATGCTTCGTCTTTCGTAGCCTTGACAAGTGTCTGTGCCTTCCCCACTGCCGTCCTCTCCGCCGCGTCCGTCCGAGGTAATGGCGCCGTCAGTAAAGAGGCCGCGTTTACTTGGACTACTGAGCGAGAGACGCAGTTTAGCTTTATTGCGGGTTTAGGTATGTCCACATGAATTCACATATTCTCTCTCACACACAGTGTGTGTGTGTGTGTGTGTGTGTGTGTTAGAGAGAGAGAGAGAGAGAGAGAGAGAGAGAGCGAGAGAGAGAGAGAGAGAGAGAGAGAGAGAGAGAGAGAGAGACAGAGAAGGGAAACTAAGACACATGCATATGATGTAAAAAGAAACCAGCATACAATCTAAAACGGGAGTAGATGCTATTGATAAACAGATACTTCCGCTTGCCTTTCCGTTATCAGCGATATATGATAAACATCAAGCAACAGTTAATGAGAATACAGGAAACGGTAATTGGTATTTTGATCAACTAAGCAAACTCCATACTGTACCTCTGATCAGCTGTGGACTAATAAACGCTATTTTGACCAATGGTTAGTAGGCCTGTTTTGCCTTGTTTTGTTTCTTTATCAACTCGAATCATCATTTTATCATGATATTTTAACCAAGACCGAGCTATTGGTAAAAACATAGCATTGCAAAAATCAATTGTTAACACGCAGTTGCATCAAACATTGAATCATTTCAAAGTAATTCAACGTTACAATTAAAAAAAAAGTAATTATTGTTAAATACATAAGGTACACCAATTAATTTCTAAAAGCCAATTCCGTCAGGGAGGTACTCAACCCTAAATTAGTTTAGTACAAGTGTCCAGTGATGAAACAGACGCGAAACAAAGAGACACGCGCCTGTCACAAACATCAAAAAATAATCATCAAAAGCCAATTCCCTCAAAGCGGAATACAAAGGCAACGCCCAACGCCAGATATATACATATAAACGTTTTCATTAATAGGCAACGCAATAGAATACAGAGTTACGCTACTGTGGCAAACCAGAGGCCAAAAAACGTACCTTTCGCAGTAATGAGTAATGAGTATGTTAATGCGTTTATGCCCATGGGATGTGTGGTGGATGTTTACGTGTGTGTGTGTGTGTTCCTTTGTTGATATGGGTGCGTGTGTTTGTGTGTACAAGTGGGTAATTTTTTTTCTCTGTATCCATGTACATGCTTATGATTACATGGTTGCGTGTAGGTATAAACACCCGTGTGGGTCTGTATATAAATTATGCATAAAAGATCACAGCTGTAGGTTGTATGAAAAAAAAAATGTACCTTATTACCTTTGAATATGAAACAAGCCTTACGCTGTTTGATTAATTAATTTGGACAAACAACGATGTTCACTATGGATGATAAAATAAAAAAAAATATGTACGTATATCATAATGCTAATGATGATAAAATTGTGACATCAATAATTATAGTAATAACGATAATTATGATGATAATATTATAATAATGATGATGATGATGATCATGATGATGTAATAATGATAAGAAGAAGACGACGAAGAAGAATCGATGACACAAGGAAAGACAAATGATAACACCATGTTTAAAAAAGTCGACCAGAAGAGATTAAGTGAAGAAACACGAAAAGTGAACGGAGTCATTAAACACCTTGTGACAGTAGATATCACTCAGACTGATAACGTCATTAAAGCAGCTGGTCTTTGGATAGTCAACCAGCTTGGTTTAAAGAAAGTGAAGAGAGGGAAGAAACAGGAAGCGACGTATAGTTGATACAAAGATAATTCAAGAAAGATATCAACATACTAGAAGGAGGGAGAGGAAGCAGGAAGGTAAAAAAAAATAGGTGATAAGTATGGAGTCAAAAGGAAAAGGCTGACAACGGTTATAGAAGAACTAAATCAAAAGTTCTTATCAAAAGCAGCAAAGATAAAGAGATATGGAGACAGAATCGAATATTTGCAGTAGAGCGGAAAACAGTATATAAATGACTGAAGGGGGGGGGGGGCGGCTTATGGTGAAAGTATAATACTGGATGTTGAGGAGAGTAAGAAATTTTGGTGTGAAATCTAGAGCATAGGAAAAGATCCTACTAGGCAAGCTGAATGGTTGCACGGGCTGGAAAGAAATCAAGACAACGTAAACATGGGAAAGCTGTGGATATAGTTAAAAAAAAAAAAGACGGAATAGAACATTCCCTAATTGGAAGGCCCCAGGGAGGGACGGTATTCAAGGCTATTGAATCACGCAACTGCCATCATTGCACGAGAGAACAGCAACAGCTGAGTGAATTTATAAGTGGTGGACTTATGGCATGATTGCAGAAGACATGTATGGCTTCTTAGAAAGGGAGAATATGTCATTAGATGACCAGAAGGGTTGTCGGAAGGGGAGTCGTGGAACAAAGGACCAACTGTTGATCGATAAACAGTGCTAAAGTGATGTAAAAGAACAAGGACTAATCTAGATATGGCGAGGATTAATTACGAAAAGGCATGCGATCATGGAAGCTAAAACTAACATCGTCTGGTGAAAGTTTGGGAGATGTGCATATTCCGAGAGGAATGTCCCAGGGGGGCAGCCTTTCTCCATTACTGTACTCTTTGTGTTATGTATGATTCGATTGACATTGATCTTGCGAAAAATAGGAGCTTCTTGTGAATAGGGTTACAAGGAATTCAGAATTAATTCTCTATTATTCATGGATGTTCTCAAGTTATTTGCCAAGAATGAGGACCAAATAGATTCATTAATGCAAACTGCACATCTCTTCAGTGAGGATTTCGGTAGATAAGTGTGAGGTATGGGTATTGAAGGGAGGGAGAATTGTGGAAGGTGTTGCACTTCCGAATGAGCAAATGATGAAAGAAATCGATGAAACTGGATATTTGTATCCACTTTCATCGATTTTTTGCGTGGAGTTAGATAAGATCAAAGAAATGAACATGGAAGACGAGTTTGCAAGCGAATGCAAAAGGAGGTTGAAGTTGGTTTTGAATCAAAATTGAATGGCAGGAATAAGACCCTAGCAATTAATACATGGACTGTATCACTATTGAGATATGGAGCTGGCATTCTGAAATGGACAATGGATTCATCGAAGAATATGGATCGGAAATCGTGGAAGATTATGACAATGCACGGTGCACTGCATCCTATTTGACTACAGAGAGAGGAGGACGTGGACTGATTGGCTGCGAAGGTGAAAGAATAATTGGGGCTGCTATGGAAGGAACTCCGTCGAGTCATTGATTTAAGGTGTTAGGCTTGTTGAAGTGGTTGACACTAAAGATGTGGCCTTAAGAACATGAATGAATGAAAAGGATAAAAAATGGAAAGGGGAAAATGGAGATATGGAAGTGGCTGAGAAAGGCTTTTCTACAAATACAGATAGAGTCACAATTGTTTGCAGCACAAATCAGTAGAGTCGCCGCTTTGTAGGATGTGTGAAGATACACTGTACAGCACAGTGTCAGTGAGTGTAAGAAGACGGCACAAAATTTTAACGACGACACGACAACGAGGTTGGTGCATTGGATATTATGCAAGAAATGCAAACTAGAAAGAGCAGAACAATGGTTGGAGAATTCCCCTGAGGGTGGTATGGAAAATGACGAGATAATGCTACTATGGGATGTGAATCTCCAATGTGATAATGTAATTGAAGTAAGGAGACCGGACAATAAAATAAAATTAAATGCATCATTGTTGACATTGCTGTACCATGTGATAGTAAACCTCGTGACAAAGAAAAAGGAAAAGTGGAGAAATATCAAGAACTGAACAAGGAAATCAAGAGAATTTGGAACATGAGGAGTGTAATATTTGTACCTGTGGATGTGAGAGCACTCAGAAGTATAACGAAGAAATTGGATGAATAGTTAGAAAAACTAGACATCACACTGAATACAGCACTTTTACAGAAGACGACATTCTCAGGAACAGCCAGGATAATAAGAAAAGTGCTTGAGTCCTGAAACGGAACAAGCCCAAGGGACTCTTGGTAATATGCTCTGACCCTCTCCCTAGAGTAGAATTCGGCTATGAGAGCTGCCAGCGCTTCACGCAGAAACCATGAAATAATAACAACGTCAACAACAATAATAATAACGATATTGATCATAAAAACAATAATAGTAACAACATGGTATAACAGTAATCATGATAATAAGAAGAATAACAACAATTATAATAACAATTGTGATAATAGAACTAATAATAATAAAGATAATAACAGCAGTGC
>NC_061854.1:9775697-9778197 GCF_019202785.1 Penaeus chinensis
CCATTACCCCTTTTATCATCTTTATTATCATCATCATTACCATCTCGTCTAAAACTCCTTAATGCTCGACTTTTAACCTTCCTCATTTCACGAAATAAATGAACAGAAAAAAAAATAAAAAAAGAAAAAAAGAAAAAAAAGAAAAAAAATTATGGTGATCTTAACTTCATAAAACGGTAGATAGAAAGTTTGCAGTTTACTGGACTTTAATTAAACTTTGTTAGCTCTTGATAATCGCCGCAAAAGAATGATAAAAGGTTAAGAAAAAAAAGAAAAGGAGAGAAAGATAAAAGAAAGTGGGAAAGGAAGAACTATAAGGATTAGTAAACAAAGCAAAGTAAAAATAAGAAAGTTGTTTCGTTTTTTTTTTTTGTTGTTTGTTTCTTTGTTTTGAACTTTCGAGGAAAATTATTAGAAAACAAAAAGAAACGTAAGAAAACATAATAATGATAATACAAAACAAACAAACAAGTATTCTTTGCCTTCAGTTGGACAAGCGACACGACGATCAATAATAATACTAGAATGACAATGACAATAGTAATAGTAATAACAATGATACTGAATTTTATTTTTATAAAAATAACAATAATAATCATAATCTTAATAATGATAATAATGATATTAATAATATTATTTAATGAAATTATAATAATAGTAATACTAATGATGATAATATAATGATAATAATAATAATAATAATAATTATAATAATAATAATGATAATAATTACAATAATAATTTCATGAAATGAAATAAGGGTAATGCTACTACTAATAAAATAATAATGATAATAATAATAATAATAATAATAAAATAATAATAATAATGATAATGATAATATAATAATAATAATAATAAGGATAATAATAATAATAATAATAATAATAGTAATAACAATAATCATTATAATAATAATAAGGGTAATAATAATAATAACAAATAATAATGGTAGTGTCACAACTGCGAGATTGCTCTGGACCGCCGGCGGTGTTTACCTCACTCTGGGCGGCGGGCTTAGGCCGCTCGCGATTGGCTCGTTCGCCGTGTGTGGGAACGAGGGTATCGGCCTAAACATCGGCGGGACACATAAAAGGAGCACCTGTCAGAAATTCAGTAGTTGTCCCGTGACTTTGACGTGTGTGCTTCTTTCCGCCATGTGACCTCGCCTGCTCCGCTTGATCCTTCTCCTGCCTGTTTTGTAAATATCCTGTTGTGTTGTTAGTGTAATTAATGCCCTTTAGCATTAAAACCTTATATATGTTTCCTCTGGTCTGTTTCCGTTGACCTGACCGCTCTGATTCCTTAAAACGAACCCTGACAGGTAGTAATAACAATGATGATGATGATGATGATAACAATAATAATAATAATAATAATAATAATAATAATAATAATAATAATAATAATAATAATAATAACAATAATAATAATGATAATAATAACAAACAATTATAACAATAATCATTTATTATTATCATTATCATTGTCATTATTAGTAGTAGTAATAGTAGTAGTAGTAGCAGCAGTAGCATTACTATTATTACTATTATTATTACTATTATTATTATTATCGTTATTATTATCATTATTATTGTTGTGATTATTATTATTATTATTATTATTATTATTTACATCATCTTTATTATTATTATCATTAGTAGTAGTGGTAGTATCATCATCATCGTTATTACTATTATATTATTATTATCACTATTATTACTACTATTATTGTTATTATTATTATTATTATTATAATTATTACTATTATTATTATTATTATTATAATTATTACTATTATTATTATTATTATCATTTTTATCATTATTATAATTATTATTATTATCATTATTATTATCTTTTTTTTAATTATTATCATTATTACTATTATTAGTATCATTATTATAAGAATAATAGTAATAATAATAATAATAATAATAATAATAATAATAATAATAATAATAAAAATAATAATAATAATAATAATAATAGTAATAATAATAATGATAATAATAATAATAACAATAATAATAATAATTATAATAACAACAACAATAATAATAAGAAGAAAAATGATGATAATTACAATTACAGCAAAAACAACACAATAAAAATGATAATAACATTAGTGATAATGATAATAAAGATGATAATAATAATAATAATGATAATAATAATAATAATAATAATAATAATAATAATAATAATAAAAATTATTAATAATAATGATAATAATAATAATAATAATAATAATAACAATAATGATAAAGTATGATAAATGAAATGAAAATAATAATTAAGTTTACTTCCTTTGTTACACAGGTTATTCTTGGTGTGACATGCTATCTGTTTATAGTTAAATTCCCCCCTGTGTGCAAGGAAGGTCTGGCTTACCATCCACTGGCAGCGAGGGATTTGAACTCAGGTGAACAAGATTGCTATGACCGCACTACACAAAACACAGTATTCATCACGGCGAAAACTTGATTTGTTTGTCTCG
>NC_061854.1:9785697-9790697 GCF_019202785.1 Penaeus chinensis
CCCAATATTCGCCGCCAAACTTTGGAAAACGACGCACGAGCGAAACAAGGTCAAAGAAATGCAACCGGGGGGGAAAAAACCTTAATGCATACGTTTTCGTTCTAATTGCATAAGGCAAGTCATGCACGCCCTAGATTCTTTCCTTCCATTTTTCCTTCACGATCTTGGCTAGACATTTCGACATGAGGAAAACTTTGGATCAGAATTTACATATTAACAACACCGGGTGAGATCTATGTTATGACACACGTATATCTAATATGTTAGAGGGTTTGAAATAGTTGCACGAGACCATGCATCTCTCTTTGTATATATGAAAGGCATTACTTTATAAAGCCATGAATCATAACGCACATTTTGCTTTTTTGAAATGGGGCGATGTATGTCCGCAGAGTTTCACAGCAGAACGTGACGGAGCTCCAGCTAAATAACACGTTGAATTCGTAATGTTATCAAACCAAAACAACTGTAAAAATATCTAGTAAAAAAATTGTAACGGTATGGTATAGTGTGATTATTTTAACTATTGTTTTATGTATACAACAGATATTCTGAAGATATAAATGTATTTTCAAAAAATATATTTTGGATACCATTACTGTACTTTAAAACATTTAGTTCACAGTGGCTATTTCCCTCAGTTTATAATGATCCTAGCACACCTGCGACCAAGCAACAACGAAATGGGTGCGCATAGGCCCAGAACCAGCATCTTTAAGCATGGGATGTAGTGCACCCTTGGGAACACCCCCCCCCCTCCCTCCTTCTCCTACCCCTCTCCCATGCATACACACTTCCACCTGCCCGAGGTTGTATCCTAAACAAAGCCGTGTTTTATGTTAATCTCTTCCTGTACTGCGCCTGGTAGCATGTCGCGTAAAGGCGTTGCTGAATCGTGGTGTTGTCGGAGTCACTGACCGGCGGCATTTTGGGATTATAAATTCTCAATGGCGGTGTTTTTGCCACGAGCTTAAAGAATTAATGACTCTTCACGTCTAATTAAGTCATTCTAGATCTGTTTACATCTATTCAAAGCCGTGTATATATCATAACCCCAAGAACAAAAAGCAACGACAAATTATCTAACGGAGAACAGACCGAAATGTTTTGAGAGTAATTTAACACAAGTAAGTTTCCAAACAAGACTTCTTTTTTTTTTCTTTGTCCCCATTGTTTAGCATAATTATTCTTCCTGTCAGCAAAATAATTTCATTTTTCACTTTGACTCGCTGCTGGTGGGGAAAGGAATGAGTCCAGCGAAATACCGTGCAAATTTTCCGAATAAAAGCAGAAGGGCATTTATCTCTGCAAGTATCTAGTTGCAAGTTTTGCTTACCGCACATCCATCTCCGATGCTCGCTTTTTTCCTCTCTTCTCTCTTTAGCTCATTCCTTCCCGTTCTAAATTTCGTTTAAATCTCTAATTCTCGTTTTTTTTTTTCCCCTATCAATCTCTCTATGTCTCTCTCTGTCTCTGACTTTCCCTTTCTCTCTTTCTATTTACCTATCGATCTGTCTGTCTGTCTGTTTTCCTATTTATCTAAATATCTGGTAATCTCTATCACTCTTTCTCTATCTATCTATTTACCCATATCTATTTATCTATCTATCTATCTATATCTATCTATATATGTATATCTGTCTGTCTATTTATCTATCTATTTCTCTATCTGTGTATAAGTATATCTGTCTATCTATCTATTTACCTATCTGTCTGTATGTATGTGTCTCTGTATCTCCATTTGTATGTTTATCTATCTTATGAAAGCATTATAAATACATCTCTGTCTATCTGTCTGTCTGTCTGTCTGTCTCTCTCTCTCTCTCTCTCTCTCTCTCTCTCTCTCTCTCTCTCTCTCTCTCTCTCTCTCTCTCTCTCTCTCTCTCTCTCTCTCTCTCTCTCTCTCTCTCTCTCTCTCTCTTCTCTCTCTTTCTCTCTCTCTCTCTCTCTCTCTCTCTCTCTCTCTCTCTCTCTCTCTCTCTCTCTCTCTCTCTCTCTCTCTCTCTCTCTCTCTCTCTCTCTCTCTCTCTCTCTCTTCTCTCTGTCTATATATCTGCCTATCTATCTATCTGTCTCTCTCTTTCTTTTTCTTCTTCTTCTTCTTCCTTCCTTTCTTTTCTTTTCTGTCTCTTTCTAGGTCCAACCTTTCTTGACTCCCACTCACATCCCCTTCCTTACTTCCCTCCTTCTATAACCCCGATACCCCTGTCATTTTAATATGTATAGTCCCTCCAGCTTATCATTGTAGATTAGACAACACTGGGTCTGCTATTACTATATTATCATGGTAAACGATGCTTTGGTATTTATGCTAAGCGTAACACGTGTTATTACGGCATCTATTAAGTGTTTACACTATACTAAGAAATGGAGAGAAGAGAGGAAGGGAGGGAGAGAGAGAGAGGGAAAGAGAGGGATAAGGGAAGGAGAAAGAATGTGGGTGGGAGGGAGGGAGATAAGAGAATAAGAGGAGAGAGGGGAGAGAGAGAGAGAGAGAGAGAGAGAGAGAGAGAGAGAGAGAGAGAGAGAGAGAGAGAGAGAGAGAGAGAGAGTGAGAGAAAGAGAGAGAGAAAGAGAGAGAGAGAGAGAGAGAAGGAAGGAGGGTGAGAGAGTGCAATATGCAACTATCAGGAATAATGTAAAGCGAATCCCAAATGAGAATTATGGATTCACTTACCTTGTGTAGTGGAACGACCTCCGCCCGCACGCAGGAACACTGTCCGCGGGCGTGCATGTCGCGATAGAGCAGCAAAACGCCCGCATTCAGCGCCCACCACACACCCGCCCGCCCGCAAACCTGTACTTTGGGAAGGTTACTCGTTTTCATGGGTACTTGGGAGGTGGGCGTGGTGGGCAGGCTGGTGGGCATGGCGGGCATTGCGGGCGATGTAGACAGCGACATCGCTTTGTACTGCGCCAGCCCCCCCACGGCGGGGTCCCCCACGTCCTCCGCGGCTCCTCCTACGGGAGAGGACTGCCCCTCGAGGATCCTGGCCGAGAATGAAGTGGTGATATAGGCGGGGGAGGAGACAATGGCGGGCGGGGGGCCCTCAGGAGGACCCATCTGGAAGGGCTCGGGCTGCGCGGGTCCGGGCGGGGGCGGCGGCCCATAAGGCTCGGCCAGGAAGTGAATGTCCAACGGGTGGAGGAGCAGCGTCGAGGAAGAGCTCGAGAAGGAAGACGTGGAGGAGGACCGATGTAGAGACATCGTTTTGAGGGATTTTGAGGTGGAAGAAGAGGAAGAGGAGGAGGAGGAAGAGGAAGAGCGGGAGTTTGCCTTTGACGGTGTCCATCGAGTGAACACCGTCAGGCCCAGGAGACCTATGGCGGCGGCGAGGGGCGACGGAGCTCAGCAAAAGTATTTCACAGCAGTTTGAGAAAGGACCTATTTTCCCTCGAGGCGTATCATGGTCATATCACTCTTTTGAACTTCGAGCCACTTGTCTGTCAAAAGAATTACGAACACTTACACAGACTCACACAACACTAAACTCTCTTTTTTTTTTCTTCGTTTCTCTCTGCTTCTCTCTTGTTTCTCTTTAATTTTCTCTTTCCACTACCCTACACCACAGCCCAGGTACTGATCGGCCGCCGCAGAGTCGATGTCTAGTGGCGTCCCTCGTGCTGGAGAGGGGGGAGGGGGGGGCGTCACTTCCGTCACACAACCTGCAGGAGGAGAGAAAGGACAAGAATGAACATACGGGAGTCCTTCGGCAGAGGGTGCAGAAGGGCGTGAATGCTAGCATACCAGCACGTGGTATGTTATGCCCTTGTAAGTTATTGCGTACGTGCGACCCATCCCGCATTACCTTGTATTTATTGGTTCTTAATCTTTTTTTTATCTCTCGTTGACTTATTCATGTTTGTTATCGTATATTTTTTTCATATATCTGAGGGAATAAAAAAAGAGAATGCATCGTCGGCATTTATGGAGAAAATGATTAATGGAATCCAGTCGTGAGGGAATATTTGTTTTTTTGTCGCAACAGCTGATTTACGGAACGTTTCCGTTTTGGAATGAGTAATGAGTGGGTTGCTTATACAAAGTCAGCTGACCTTGGTTTTGTTTTTGCTTTTTTCTCTCTGTTGAGAGAGAAGGAGTATTTTTTTTTGTTTTGTTTTGTAATTTACATTTATTTCATCACTATATTTACATATTTCATTTTGAGTTATATTTTTTTTCACAAATAAAAAAGAACGTAATTTACTTTCAAAACACGAAACTCAATCATACGTACATGAGAGACATTTATAAACATAGAAATTCGGAGAGAAAAGGCATAAAACAGAAAATAAATAGGACCCAATTTGTAATAAAATACTGGAATGTCATTTAAACCTTCAGAACTCAAACCCAAACTTCTTATTTTTCCCAAACGAGACACTCGCCCTCATGAGCAAGTGACAGAAAACGATTTTTTCATCTGGAGGGGAATCTGGGAAAAAATAAGTTATCCTTTTTCTATTCCGTCCTCCCTTCTTTTTCATCTCTTGTCTCTCATGCTTTCTATTTTTTTTTTTTTCTTTTCTTTCATGCTCCTTACTCTCTTTCTCGCCCTTTCTCTTTCTTTCTGTCTTTCACTTTCTCTCTCTCTCTCTCTCTCTCTCTCTCTCTCTCTCTCTATATATATATATATATATATATATATATATATATATATATATATATATTTCTCTGTTTCTTGCTTCTATGTTTCTATGTATATTTTTCTTTGTCTCTCTTTGTCTCTCTCTCTCCCTTTATACATGCTTATATACATATATATATATATATATATATATATATATATATATATATATATATATATATATATATATATATATATGTATATATATGATTATATATACATATATATATACATTGTATTTACATATATATATATATATATATGCATATGTATATATACGTACATATATATATATATATATATATATATATATATATATATATATATATATTTTTTTTTTTTTTTTTTTTTTTTTACAGCCATTCATTCCAC
>NC_061854.1:9793453-9800953 GCF_019202785.1 Penaeus chinensis
TTAGAATAAAGAGCTTTTAAAATTTGATAATCACCCAAAAATTTGTTATTTGTTTATATGTTTCACATTTCCCAGGGGGGGCGAGGGGGGGTAAGCAGATTTTCCCATGACCGTTTTCAGACAAGTTTTTCGTTTCATCTGGGCACGCTTTTGGGCAGTGCCATTATAAAAATTTGTTTTACCGGGAATTAAAGGGTTTTGTAATGCTTGATAAGGGGAAGCAATAAAAATTATTTAAATCCTATTTATTAAATGTGGAAAAAAACGGTGTTGCTTTCATCCGCACGCAGAAGAGAGGGGAAAAGGGGAGAGAGAGAGGAGAAAAGAGGGGAGAGAGAGAAAGAGAGAGAGAGAGGAGAAGAGAGAGAGAGAGAGAAAGAGGGGAAAAAAGGGGGTGACCCAACATCCCATGTTTATTACATTATTTATATTTGGGGGGTCCGGGGATCCAACAACGGAATAGGTCGAGGGTAAAATTTGGGCAAACGTGCCAATATGAATTGGGGAAAGGAACAAAAACGAGAAAAGCGCGGGAAAAGACTATTCTGTCATTTTCTAAATTTTTATTATTACTAATATTAAACATTGAAATAGCCACCTTTTATATTATTCGTTTATAGAATAAAGAAGCTGGTTAAAGCTGTTTTTTCTTCAGCAACACTCAGCGGGAGGAATACACTCAAGCCCCCCCACGGATTTTTAAAATCCAAAATTTGGATGGGGGGGCGGTGTTACCGTGAAACCCTTTTTCATCTTTTGTAATAGAATTGTCTTGAAAATTTGGGCCCGTATGCTGATTTTTTAAATATTTGTTTAATTTGGTTTGTTGTGGTGTGTGTGTGTGTGTATGTGTATATTTTTATTATTTTTTTTTTTATGCGTGAGTTGTGTGTGTTTGTGTGGTGTGTATATATAAAATTTTATATATATATATATAATATATATAAATATTTATATAGCGTGAGTGTGTTTTGGGGGGTGTGTGTGTGTGTGTGTGTGGTGTGTTGTGTGTGTGTGTATGTAGTGCATTGTGAATGTGTAAGTATACATATACATATTGTATATATAACAAATACACACACAAACACCCCCAAAATATATTATGTGTGTGTGTGCCTATTGGTACCTATTAACCATTTTCTGTCGTCTTGGGGAAACTCCTATTCTATGGGGTAATCAAGTTTTTAGAGAAACAAGTCATTTAGATTTTCCCTTCTAATTATCTCTCTCTATCTATCTATCTATCTATCTCCCTTTCTCTCTCTCTCCTCCTCTCTCTCTCCCTCTTTATCTCCCTCCTCATCTCTCCTCATCTTTCTCTTTATCTTTCTCTCCATCTTTCTCTCTTCATCTCTCTCTCTCTCTCTCTCTTTCTCTCTCTCTCTCTCTCTCTCTCTCTCTCTCTCTCTCTCTCTCTCTCTCTCTCTCTCTCTCTCTCTCTCTCTCTCTCTCTCCACTCAATGGAAACAAATTGTTCGTGTGTTCTCATGTGCGCACGTGTTTGGATGTTTGTCTGCGTGTACATGTCTACATGAAGTTTTACGCTGAAAATGTATATTCATATTTGTGCAGCTTTGTATATCTGTCTTGACGTACAAATCTACGTAAACAAAAAGTATACTGACCCCCGCAGCAAGTACCCACAGCCACAAACTTTTGCCCCCTTCCCCTCCCCTCTTCCCCCCTCCCCTTTCCCCCTTCTCCTCACCCACCCCTCCTCTCGAACTCCCCATGGCTGGCCAGAGGCAAACTTCCAATTACCCACAAGATCTCAGTAATCACCCCGACGTTCAAGAAGGAGTAACGACATAACCATTATCATTTTCCTCCCCCACCCCCCCTCCTCCTCCTCCTCCTCCTCGACGGTCGGGTAAATCTCCTCCTTTTTTCCACTTTTCCGACGTCTTACAAGGTCTCTGAGCACTTGCACTTGAGACGAAGTAGGCCTACTGATCACACCGGTCAGACGCACGGATTTGTGTTATGGTCGAATCAATTTGGAATCTCTGTACTTGGGGAGGTATTGGAGGGGTGTTAAAACTCGCTTTTTTCTATCAAGCTTTTTTGTGGAGATGTAGTAGGTAAGATAGAGTTGATTGGAATAGCTGTGGATATACTGTGCGAATATATACGTATTGATAGATAGAGAGATAAGTAGGAAGGTAGGTAGAGAGAGAGAGAGAGAGAGAGAGAGAGAGAGAGAGAGAGAGAGAGAGAGAGAGAGAGGGGGGGGGGGGGGAGGGGAAGGGAGAGAGAAAGAGAAAGAGAGAGAGAGAGGGGGGGGGGGATAAAAGAGGGTAAGACCGAATAGGGAAGACATGTATTATACAAAGGGAATCATTAACTGCGGAAAAATAAAAACAAATAAAAAAATGCGGAAGAGAAACCAAGAAGTATACTGTAACAATCAATCGCATAAATATAATAAATAACCCATAAACATGATAGAAATAACCGAAGAAAATCAAATGAAAAAGATAAGAGAGCTACAAAAACAACATCGCGTTAACCCCCAAAAAAATAATGATCGTATGGGACCGGGATGAGGGTGGGCGTGGGCGTGACCGACGAGGGTGGGCGTGGTTCCGAGTCTGGGGGGGTGTAGCCATCCATCAACAAAACAACCTCCCCTGGCAACGATCCCGAGGGAGTCTGGGGGGGGGGGGAGTGATCAGGGGGGTGGAGTTGGAGTAGATGTGGGAGGGGCAGGGGGAGGGGGTTGATGTGGGTGATGGAGGGGGGATGATAAGGGTGGAGGGAAGGGGGTGGGGGGGGGTTAAGGGGTTCAAGATGTTAAGGGTAAAGAAAGAGGAGGAGGAGGAGGAAGGGGGAGGGAAATGAGGGCTCAAAAGGAGGAGGATGGCGGAAGGGATGAGGAAGAGGAGAAAGGAGAGGAGGAGAGTAGCTGAAGGGGGGAGGGGTAGAAGGATAGAGAAGACGATGAAGGAAGGAAGGAAGGAACCGAGGGAAGGGAGGGGAAAGGACTTCAAGGTGATGTGAATGGAGGTTGAGATAATGGAAGGGAGGGAGGGGAAGGGGGTAGAGGGACGAAGGGAAGGGTAGAGAGGGACGAGGGGAAGGGGAGAGAGGGACGGAGGGGAAGGGGAGAGAGGGACGGAGGGGAAGGGGAATCATAATAATCAGGATGGAGAAAGAGAAGAGGAATGAGGAAGAGAGAGAGGGGAAACGGAAGAGAAAGAAAAAAAAGCAAGTCTAGACAACGAGGGTTAAGAAATGGGAAGCAAAAGAAGATTCAAGGTAATTGAGGGCGAGATATGTCCATCAGGCAAGATGAACTCAAGTTGATATCGATGACGATTTGTGTCACGTGGAGAGTGGAGAGCTGCCTTCATCGAAGGGAGGAATAAAAACTGTTCACCTGAAGAAGTGTGTTCAGTAGACGAAGCGCTCCGTTGCTAGAGAAACAGAGAAATATAAAAAAAAATGTGTAAGTGACAATGAGAGAGAGGGAGGGAGAGATAAACAGACAGACAGAAAGATGAGACTGAGAGAGAGGGTATGGCGGAGAGAGAAAGGAAGGGAAAGGGAGAGACAGAGAGAGAGAGAGCAAAGCTATGTACCTCATTAAAATGCCATCAGCCACACAGAAAACCAGCCCTAGTTAGCAGATGCACCATCATCCCCTAACAAGTTCCATTTCCTTAGCCGAGCCTCGGAAGATACCTTAAAGAGGAAAGAACTGTCAATGGACGCCTCTCAACATACATTAAG
The DNA here is from genome assembly GCF_019202785.1 of Penaeus chinensis. Taxonomy (NCBI): domain Eukaryota; kingdom Metazoa; phylum Arthropoda; class Malacostraca; order Decapoda; family Penaeidae; genus Penaeus; species Penaeus chinensis. The sequence continues at coordinate 9,797,186 of NC_061854.1, forward strand.
CAAAGCGAAAGGAGATGCAAAACTTTAATTTGCATATAGTCGTCCCTTACACAGTACTCCTGGCTGAGAGCTTGCCTTCATGTAGTCCTTCCGTTCCCTTCTTTCTCCGTCGTCCTTTTCATCAGTGATCCAGATTCCCTCCTCCTTCCCTCGGTCCCTTTCCCCGGAGGACTGGAGACGAAAAATGGGAAATCACCCACGGTCAGCGGACATCAGCCGGAAGGGAGGCCGCCGTGAATGTCCAAGAGGAGGCAGGGCATCAGGGTATGTATGTGTGATTCACATATGAATCTGCATGTTTATACATGAATGTGTATATTTATCTATACCTATATGTGTGGATGTATGTATATAAATATACATATACATATACATAAGTACACATACACAAACAAAAGCACACACACACACACACACACACACACACACACACACACACACACACACACACACACACACACACACACACACGCACATATATATATATATATATTTATATACATTTATGCACATACTTACTCAACCACAGTTCAGATATCCAAGCGACAGGCAAAAAAACCCGTCGTCATAACAACGCACAAAACGAACAAAGAAAAGAACATTCTTGTCAAAAACGAAGAATTCAGGAGCAGAAAACGGCGCCGAGACACGACCGCACACGACCCAACAGGACGCGGAGGGGGGCGGGGGTGCCAGGGGAAGATAAGCTGTATGGGGCTTTCCTTGCGGAGAGGGAGGAGGGGGTGGAGAAGGAGAGAGGGGGATGGGGTGGAGAAAGAGAGAGGGGGAGGGGGAGAGAGAAGGGGGAAGGGGGGAGAGAAAAGGGGAAGGGGGGGAGAGAGAGGGAAAGGGGGAGAGAGAAGGAAAGAGAGGGCAAAGGGGGAGAGAGAGGGGGAAGGGGGGGAGAGAAAGGGGGAAGGGGGAGAGAGAAAGGGAGAAAGGGGGAAGGGGGAGAGAGAGGGGTAAGGGGGAGAGAGAGAGGGGAAGGGAGAGAGAGAAGGGGGGGTAGGGGGAGAAAATGAAGGAGAAAGAGAAAGGAAGAGAGAGAAAGGAAGAGAAAGAGAGAGAGAAAGAGAGACAAACAGACAGAGAAAGGCAGAAACAAAGACAGAGACAGAGACAAAAACAGGCAAAGACACGTGCTTACAGACAGACAGAAACAATGATAGAAAGAAATGAAAAGAGCGAGCAAAAAACACACAAAAAACAGACAAACACCGACAAACATCTTCAGAATCAAACAGAAAAAACATTCTTATCATAAGCGAACACATCCTGAAAAAAAAAAAAAAACATAATAAACACATACGCGCACAAAAAGCGAGGAAAACCGAATAAGAAACAAAGAAAAAGAGATTATTCCCTTTTTTTTCTTATTATTTAATTGGCATTCACCAAACACTTCGGAACAGACTCCAAAGGTTCTCACTCAATTTTATTCCACTTCAAGCAGTTTATGGCGGAGAAGAGTGCGTGAGAAAGGAGCTATAATTAGTAGGATATAATATTGATATCAGACTTCATCGGTACCTTCATAATAATCATCGTCATTAGAAATTAATAATAATGTTTATTATCAGCTTATTGTATTGCTCCAATTGTTATTATCATTACTATTATTTTTTTTAGCATTATCATTATCAATATTATTATCACTATTATCATTTTCATTACTGTTATTAACATTGTTATAATTATGTTATTATCATTATATATCATTTTTTAAATATTGTTATTACTATTTTTTATTGTTGTTTACAAAAACTCCCTCTTTTTCTTTTTCCTCTCCTCTCTCTCTCTCTCCCCTCTCCTAAACCTTCCTCCTCTCGCTAAAAATCTCTCTCTCTCTCAATCTAAATCTCTCTCATCTTTCTCTCTCTCTCTCCCTCCTCTCTAAACCCCCTCTCTCATCTCTCCCCTGTCTCTCTCCTCTCTCTCTCTCTCTCTCCGCTCTCTCTCTCTCTCTCATCCCTCTTTCTCTCTTCTCTCTCCCTTTCTCTCTCCTCTCTCCTCCTCTCTCTCTCTCTCTCGCTCTTTTCACACCACATACACGATAGATAGATAGATAGATAGGCACATATATATATAGATATAACAGAATGGATAAGAAAAAACTATCCATTTTAAATATTCTAATACGTTTCCCCCTCTACCCCCCCCCCCCCCCCTCCGGCGACGACCAAGACAGGACCACACCTGCGACGACGCCCCCCCCGCCCCCCAACTGAGGCCCCCTCGAAGCTAATTATCAAGGAAAGTATTAGGGCGGATCGAACAGAAAGCCCTTTCGAGGGCGGACCGCGGGGATGGAGCCGATTGTACCATTATGTCTGTGGGCCCCTAATATACAAGCATACATTTTGTGTGTGTTGTGTGTGTGTATATTTATATATATATATATATACAGGTGGTGTGTTGTGTATGTGTTGTTTGTGTGTGGTTGGTGTTGGGTGGGTGTGGGGGTGTGTGTGTGTGGGTGTGTGTTTTTGTGTGTGTTGTAGGGTGTGGTGTGTGCTTGGGGGGTGGGGTGTTGTGTGTGTGGGTTTTTTGGTGTGTTTGTGTAGGCATGTCATTTGGGGGCACGGGATTTTTTTTTTAAAGGGGGGGGGGGGGCTATTAAAAAGACCAAAAAAAAAAAAAAAAGTTGTTTTTTGAATTTAAAAAAAATATTTTAGGAAGGATTTTGAGAGTTTTTATTTTTTTGATTTTAAAAAAAAAAAAAAAAAAAAACCCTTTTTTAAATCCTTTTTCCCAAATTTCCCAAAAAAAAAAAAAGGTTTTTTTTTACCCCCGGGGGCCTTCCGGCCCCCCCAAAAAGGTTTGGCGGGCCGACAAAAACAAAAAATTCCCCCCCCCCGCTCGGGGCCTTACCCCAAAGGGAAAAGGAAAGGCCCCCTTTTTGTTTCCCTTGTTTAATTTTTGGGGGGGAATTTTTTTCCTTTTCCTTTTTTCCCCCTTTTTAAGGGGGAAAAAAAGTGTTAAAAAACCTTTTTTATTTTTCCCCCAATTTTTTAACCACTGGGTTTTTTTTAAGGTTTTTTTTTTTTTTTTTTTTATTCACTTTTTACCGTGGTTTTTTTTTGGGTTTTTTGTTTTTTTTTTTTTCCCCCCCCCCCCCCCCCCCCGGGTTTGTTGAGCCCCCCCCTTTTTTTTTTTTGAAAATTTTATCCCTTTTCCCCCCCTTTAAAAACACCTTTTCCCCTTTTCCTTCGCCCATCCCCCCCCCCCCTTTTCCCATTTTTTTTTTGCTTTTTTTTTTTCCCCCCCCCCCCCCCCCCCCCCTCCCCTTTTACCATCCCCTTTCCCCTCCCCCCTTGTTTTTTCTTCTTCCCCCTTCTTTCCCCCTTTTTCCCCCTCCACCATCACCTCCTTTTCCTCCTCTCCCTCCTTCCTTTTCTCCTCACCCTGCAGTTTTTTCGGAAAAGCATATATTTGTGTTTAGTCGCTGGCATCCGCAACGAGGGCCCCCCTTTTCCCAAAATGCTCCGAGTTAAGTTGTCTGCCATTAACGAACGCGACCGGGAGTGATTTAACCATTTTCGACAAGGAAATATTACTAGGAGACATTTCCTGGCTATTTTTCTTTTCATTTTTTTCTTGTTCTCGCTGATACAATGAGGTTTCTTGCACAAGCGGTTGCAAAGTTTAATGTTCTTCGGAATTATCCAATAACTTTAAATGAGGAAGGTGTAGACTCGCCGCTAGATGACTCTTCCCGCCTCCGTCTTCCATTCTCTGCCTGGCGTCTTCGTCGACATCTTTTTTCTT
>NC_061854.1:9818453-9823453 GCF_019202785.1 Penaeus chinensis
TTCGATACAAAAAAAAATGTATAAACTTTTCAAAAGTTCCCATTGTCTTTGCCCTGCATTTTCTCTTTCGTTCATCTGGATACATTTCCAAACAGCTCATCAATATTCCAGTCATATAGAAATTCGATTTTGCTGTATGTTGTTATCCAAAGAGTTGTATGAATCTGATTTTTTTTTTTTTTTTTTTATCAGTTACAAATTCCATTCGTGTTTAGTAAGAAGAAATGTTTTCAGATTTTTATGCACATTTCCTTTTCTGTCATGTTGCATTTCTATAGATTTTGTTTCGTCCTTTAACTGGGTGTTTTATTGATTCCAATAGTTTCATTATCGAGGACGACGGATCTTTATATACAATGTATTTCATTTGTAAACATGATTACCTGAAAGCAACGAAAGCAACTATGTGTGTGTGTGTGTGTGTGTCTGTGTGTGTGTGTGTGTGTGTCTGTGTGTGTGTGTGACCTTAAGGACTTGTCCTCCTCTCTTTTCTTCATTCATTCTATCCCTTCTTCCTTCTCTCCGCCTTTACTTATTGTCCTTTTTCTTCATGCCTTCCTTCCTTCCTTCTCTCCTTTCTTCTCTCCTTCCTTTCATAATTCTATCCTTTCCCTTCTTCCTTCCTTCCCGCGTTCATTCCTCTTTCCCTACTCCCTTCTCCTCCCTTCCTCTCTTTCTTCCTTCCTTCCCTCCTTCTTTTCTCTCCTCTCTTCCTCACTCGTTCTCTCTCTCTCTCTCTCTCTCTCTCTCTCTCTCTCTCTCTCTCTCTCTCTCTCTCTCTCTCTCTCTCTCTCTCTCTCTCTCTCTCTCTTTCTCTCTCTCTATCTATCTATCTATCTTTCTCTTTCTCTCCTTCATTCCCCTCTTTTCCCTTTCTTCCTTCTTCCTTTCTTTCCCCCATCTCTCCTTCCTTTCCTCCTTTAGGCCCTCCCTCCCTCCTTCCCCTCCCTTCCTGTCTCCCTCCCTTCCTCCTTCCCTCCTTTCTCACTCCTTCCTCCCTCCCTCACTTACTCCTTCCTCTCACCCTCCCTCCTTCCTCTCACCCTCCCTTCCCTCCTTCCCGTCCTTCCTCATTCCTCCCTCCATCCCTTTCTCCCTCCCTCCTTTCTCTCACCCTCCCTCCCTACCTCCCTCCATCCCTCCTCCCTCCCTCCCCCCTCCCTCCTTCCTCTCACCCTCCCTCCCTTCCTTCCCTCCCTCCCTCCCTCCCTCCCTCCTCCCTCCCTCCCTCCCTCCCTCCCCCTCCCTCCTTCCTCTCACCCTCCCTCCCTTCCATCCCTCCCTCCCTCCCTCCCTCCTCCCTCCCTCCCTCCCTCCCCCCCTCCCTCCTTCCTCTCACCCTCCCTCCCTTCCTTCCCTCCTATCCTGACATGGCGACGGCACAACCTCAGCATCCCTTCCCACGCAGCTGCACGATGATTGCAGTCGGACTTCCTTCACCAACAGAGAAAATGAAAGCGCAATACAGGCACGTGTCCCATTTTACGTCTGCTGTGTTTATTGACCATCTTCCTGCTTTTTTGGGGTACGTCTGGCTGCTGGGTAATCGTCCCATGCTCTCCCTCCAACGTATTTACTTGTATGTATGTTTATCCACGTGTATACATATATATGCTATTTATATATATACAAGCACAGACCCACGTTTACATATGTTTGCATACTATGCTCGTTTACATACATATTACCACCTGTTGTGGCAGTATTCAGAGTAAATGTGTACAGGTAGGTTAACGATGTGTGTTAATGCAACCCACATATAAGACGTGCCTCTAGGTTTTTTTTTCCAATTATAGAGATATTAGCCAGACGTTGTGAAGTCGTTAAAACATATAATACGATATAGATAAGATATAGTATGATATTTTTTATTCACCTGTTCCTGTCCCGTATGAAACGATGACCTAAACTTGAACTATGGGCAGCCAGTTCTAACGTCGTTGGAGCCTTCGGTGATAGATCTAACAGTAAACCAGCCATCTAACGTGATAGAAGATATGAATGACTCGGTAAAGCAGCACGTTTTGTGGAGTTATCCAACTTTGTTCTGTGGTCAAAATATCTAAGTTTCGCGATAACGAGATGACAAAGTAGTCTCATTACCATTTTACTTTCATCTCCGACAAGGGCGTCTCCTCTCGTTCTAAGCGCGGGCGAGAAGGCGGCAGCTCCTTCCCTCGCGCCTCCTACGACCGCCCGAGAAACGCAGATGGCGACCGATTCACCAATATACGATCGCAAGGCATTTACCAGCGGTAGTTTACCGGCGCTTTTGCCATCGTAAGTGTGCAAATGAATCCGCTGGAGTGGAGCCTTTGCAAAGCTACTCGGGACAAGAGGACCCCTTTCGCAGAGATTTGGTCGTTCGTAACATTATCACGGAATCCCACGCATTTGACGAATAAATATCCCGAACGTACAACAAACAAACAATCGCCCTTGATACCAAAAGCCTCATGATCATACTCTTAAGATTTAATGTCAGCGTAGTATTTCTTCGTAGTCTCACAAACAAAATATCTCTGCAGTGAAGCGGAGTATCTGTCGAAATGCTGGTCGGTTTTGCTGCCGTTTCTCAGACTTTGCTAACACTTAACTTCTTTGGCAGAAAGATCAGAATCGAACACACTTTAATCTATCTGTCCCGTGATTGCCAAAGTTAACGAACGATCTCCTCGTCGTCCTGTTATCGTGTATGCCGGGAAAATAAGTTCTGTGATGTAGTTCAGAACAGAATGCTGAGTAGCAGAACATCTAATCCAGAACAATTACGACTTAACGAACTGCTTTACCTTGTACGCCTTCTTTTAAAAAAAAGGCATTAAAAGAGTAATACTTTTCTTGGATGGATTATAAGAGATTTGCTTTCTCAGCTGCCGTCTTACATAATATATAATCTAAAATGTGTGTGTGTGTGTGTGAGTGTATGTATGTGTGTGTGTGTGTTTGCGTGCGTGTGTGTATGTGTGTGTGTGTGTGTGTGTGTGTGTGTGTGTGTGTGTGTGTGTGTGTGTGTGTGTGTGTGTGTGTGTGTGTGTGGATGTGTGTGTGTGTGTGTGTGTGTGTGTGTGTGTGTGTGTGTGTGTGTGGGTGTGTGTGTGTGTGTGTGTGTGTGTGTGTGTGTGTATGTGTGCGTGCCTCTCCCCATATTCGTCTTTACACATCCGTGGCTAAGTGCAGCCTGCCCGTGTCACTCGGGAGACACACACACATAAAACCCCAAAAGTTCACCTATAATTCTATCCCAGGAAATCTGATTCATATTCGGGCAGCCCGTGAAGTCGATTCCAGCCGCCCTCTGCGAGCCATGCCACACGACCACGCCACCAGCCCCCCCTTCCCTTCGCCACGCCTCTTTACTAACGTGTGCTTCTTCTTCTTCTTTCTCTTCTTCTTCTTCTTCTTCTTCTTCTTCTTCTTCTACTTTTTCTTCTTTTTCTCCTCCTTCTTCTTCTTCCTCTTCTTCTTCTTCGTCTTCTTCTTCTTCTTCTTCTTTTTCTTCTTCTACTACGCTTATACCTTCCTCTATACCTTCTTTCCTACCTACTTTGCCTCCCTCCCAAAATCATCTTCTCTCCCTTCTCTGCTCCCTTCATCGCCCTTCTCAGCGTTGGTCAGCAGGCTAGGGTGAGTCACGAGGCAGCGGCACATGTGGCTTCAGCGAGCGGATCTTCGTAACATCTGTAACACACGTGCGCCGACACCTGTGCCTCAGAAATTAACTTCTTGCGGAAAGGTGATGAGGCAGGTTTCTGAGGTTCTCAAGGGACATGTCAACATACATATATATATGCATACACACACACACGCACACGCACGCACACACACACACACATACATACATATATATATATATATATATATATATATATATATATATATATATATATATATATATATATATATTTATTCATTTATTTATATTGTGTATGTGTTTATGTGTGAGTGAGTGTATGTGCGTCTTTATGAATCTACTGTATGAATATGAATATATATGTATGCATGCACGTACTCATCTCCAATCACTTCCCCAGTCTCCTTCTGCTCAGCCCTGCGTCTCACCTCACTCTCTCACGAGCTCCCCGGCACCATGATCCCCAACATCTCCTCCTCCTCCTCCTCCTCCTCCTCCTCCTCCTCCTCCTCGCCGCCCTTCTCACGCCCGCCGCCCTCTCTCCCTCGCCGGCCGTGCGTGTTAATCGAATGCGCCTCACCTCACTTCTCTTCCCTAAGTCAACTCCCGCTGTCCTCCGGCTCCCCGACTCGTCTGTCATGTCCGCTGAGGTGACAGGGCCACTCCAGATAATCACCCGAACCTCGTCCAATTGGCCAATCCCGCCGCGGTTCATTGGCTCCAGCGGATTTCGCCTTTCGCCGCCCGCGTCATCGTGGAGGAATCACCAGCTATTCTGTCGTCGTTTTTCCGTTCGTTTTGATTCATTTCTCGAGGGTTGCTGGACGCATATTCCTCGGATTTTATAGCGCGATCAAATTAGATTACTGAAATTCCCCGCGATTAGGAAATGCACTTAAGAGTACTGAGAAATTGGTTGAAACGGAAGGGAGAGGAGAAGGAAATGATATTTTCCATCATTTCATTCGCAGAGAAAACGTGGCGAGAGACGCTCATGAAAGTGAGAAAGGTTTCTGACGTTATTTGCATTTAGATTTCTTTACTGACAAGGGTTTCATAGGGTTTCCTCTCTGCAGTTCCCCAATCTTTGCCCGTAACAGCATAAACCGTGATCTAGAAAAGTCTGCGTCAAAAATGCGCTGATATTTTTGGTGTATCGCATAAAATAGACTTACATAAATAGTATATATTCGTTGCTGCTTACATGCATAGGTTCGTTTATATGCATCTGCTTCCCCGTGCTTGATGAGCATTTGAAAATCAAGTTGAGAAATGAACTCACAAAATAGTGAACTGGTGTTAAGATTAAAAGATAAATAGAATGTAAAATAACTCAGCCCAGTGAAATATATATTACTTTAGTGGT
>NC_061854.1:9848453-9850953 GCF_019202785.1 Penaeus chinensis
TGTTAGCATGTTCAGTATTATCATTATCATTAATATTATTAATACCGTCATTAGCATCACTATTATCAGTTATTATTATTACTGTCATTGTTATTCTCACTTATCAGTTGTTATCATTACTAACATTATTGTTCCCACTATCGTCATTGTTGTTATTCTTATAGCTGTTGTCATCTTAATCGTCACTTTTATTAACTGTTATCTTTATTAACGAAATTATAATTGCCACCTTCATCAGTACTATATTTATTATGATACGATTAGCTTTCGTCCGTTCGCTTGCACGTTACACCTGCGTTAACACCTGTACATATTCCACCGACTGCGGACCTGAAGTCGGTTCATTTTAATGTAAATTGGACACGCTGTGCTTGGAATCATATCATTATGTGACTGCGGCGCTGAAGTCACTTCATTTTTATGTAAAATGGGGTGATGATTGACAGAATGAATATTAAAGAATGGCACATACATACATGCATAATGGAATGTTTTAATCCCACTCTGAAAAAAAAATATTATCATTACTGTTTTTATTATCATCATCATTAGTATTATTCGTCTTATTTATTAACACGATTATCCAATGGGGGAGGTAAAGCAGGAAGGTGTGAAGTACTTGTTATTATTGCTGTCCACCAATTTGTCAGCGTTTTGGTTGACGGAAACTCACGATCTGGTTTCACTATTTATTATTGGTAGTGTAGCGTAGACGGAGGTTAGAATGGCTCGGGGCAGCGAATAGTCCCGGTAAGGTGGGGGCCCTGGAGGGTGGCCCCCAAGAGAAGGACGCGTCAAAGCGGGAGCGTAACTCAAGGAAGAGTGATTGCGCGGGTCAAGGTTACCGCCGGAGGCCATGAGAGCAGTGGGCGTGGCTTGTGTCAGTACGGCGGCGATGTCGTGGGCACGAACCCTTATGGGTCATCCCTGTTAGTTGGAGGGCGTGACATTGAAGGATTCTGACCACTCTGAGAGAAGCTAGGCGGAGAGGGAAAAGAGAAAGGGGAGAAGAAATGGACCTTAAATAAGTAATGTGAGAGGGGGAAAGGGAAGGAGAGTGAATTTAAAGATCTGATCATGAGAGGGAGTAGCAGAGTGGGAAAGGGAAAGGAAGGAAAGAGAGGTAGAAGGAGGGTGAAATAGGGAGGATAGAGAAAAAAGGGGGATGGTGAAAGAGGGAAGGGGATATGAAAGTGAAGGAGGTAGGGGAGGATAAGGAGGGGACAGATGTAAAGATCTGGGATTGAGAGGGACTAGCATAGCGGGAAGGGGGGAAATAGAGGGAGAGGGAAAGGAAAGAGGAGAGAGTAGGCGAGGGGTTTTTTCCCGTGGAATTTCCACAAGTCGCGCCGCTTATTATCGCCATTACCACTACTATTATTATCATCATCATTTAGCTCCATTTTCTTCAAGAATTACACCCACGACGCAAACTGGAGCCACAGCAAAATCCGTATTAACATCTATTCTTGCAAAGCCTTTAGAATGGAAGCCGTAAACAAGATGTTGCAAAAAGTTTGCTAAATTTCAGCAACAGCTTTCGGATTAAGTTTAAATAATGCTTTAAGCTCGCGCGAGACTTAAAGAAGTTTCCAAACAACTTAACCTGAATTAGAGAAGCAGCAGCTGATTGGCAGAAGTTTTTTTTAGGGGAAAATTAAGGTTTTTGAATATTACTTTGTCCATACGTCTTCTGGATGTTTTAGTCAAAGTAATAGGATCCTTAGTTAGATGATAGGATCGTTAATTGATAAGCCTGATGGGTAATAGGATTGTTAAATGACATGATTGCCAGGTGATAGGATTGCTAGAGGATAGGACTGCCAGGTAACAGGATTGTTAAGGAGTAGAATCGTTAGGTGATATTCATGTTGAATGATTTTGATAATGATTAAGCGCCATTTTTACAGTGGGGAACTGAAATACGAAAACTAACCATTCTCACTCTCTCTCTCTCTCTCTCTCTCTCTCTCTCTCTCTCTCTCTCTCTCTCTCTCTCTCTCTCTCTCTCTCTCTCTCTCTCTCTCTCTCTCTCTCTCTCTCTCTCTCTCTCTCTCTCTCTCTCATTGCTTCCGTCAGTAAGTGCTCTCACTCGTTAACTAATCCATTTTCCCCCCTGATTGCTCCTTGATAGCACATAATTACCGGTTCAGGAGGCCGAGGGAATACTGGGGAAGGGTTGATTGTATATATGTATATATATATATATATATATATGTGTGTGTGTGTGTGTGTGTGTGTGTGTGTGTGTGTGTGTATATATGAATACATGTATATGCATATGCATGTATGTATATTCATATAGATATATATATACATATATATATGTGTGTGTGTGTGTGTGTGTATGTGTATGTGTACACACACACACACACACACACACACACACACACACACACACACACACACACACACACATATATATATATATATATATATATATATATATATATATATATATATACCTACGTGTGTGTGTGTTGATATATATGTTGTGTGT
>NC_061854.1:9853453-9855953 GCF_019202785.1 Penaeus chinensis
CTTAGAAAACAGTTTATACATATATATATAATAAGCTAACTGATCAATTGTTGCTCTCTGACCTTTCTCGCGAATAAGCATTACTAGTGCATGACGCCATGACCCTGGAAATAAGTCATTATGTATTCGGACGAAATGATGTGAGTAAATTATTAGTTTTAATCTGGTATTTGATAGGCCTGCTAACAACCTTTCTTGTGCCTTTACCTCTATGCATACTTTCATATATATGATCACTTGGCTTACCGGTTTATTTAAATATTTAAACACTTGGCATACCGGTTTATTTGAATATTTTAAAAAAATAGCTTACCGGTATATTTAAATATTTAAATACTTGGCTTACCGGTTTATTGAAATATTAAAATACTTGGCTAACTGCTTTATTGGAATATCTAAATTCTTGGCTTACCGGTTTATTTGATTTTTTTTTTTTTTTTTTTATAAAATTCTTGGACCCGTTTTATCATTTTCTTCCACTTTTTTGTCGTTTTGTTGTATCTTATTTTTTATTTAAAAAATTTTAGTTTTATTTTCGTTCTTCTTCGTTTTAATTTGCATATTTTTCTTCGCAAAATCTCTCGATACTTTAGAACATTTCTTTCCCTATTTATTCTTTTTCCATTTTCTGCAGCCCGTGTGGCCACTGACGTTACAGGGGAATTAACGTTTGAGTGGCATCCTCATTAGCCGCCACTGCATCTGCTTTTAAACAGTTTAACATTCCACCATTTTGTGATCACTTTATAATTTTATCTAATTAAAGGTTGACGTTTTAAACATTTTTCTGTCCTGGGCTGAAATTAAAATCATTTGCATTCTTTTGTTATTTCACTTGCGTTCCTCCAAGTCCATTTTCAGTGTTCTCTCTGATTATCTGCGCATTGTACTTCACAAGTTTTACTAATTGTCCTGTCTCTCACTCCAAGCTCTCCGAGAGTCTCCGTTGTTTTATCTCTTAACTTTATTAACAATAGTCACTAAGATATTTTTTCTCTATCTCTCGGTCACTTAGAATCCTTTCTACAAAAAAGCTTTCGTTGGTAGATCGCACAGTATTCCAATTAACGTTTCTAGGTATTACATGAATTTTTCGAATTTATGAGCTGCATATATATATTTTCATGTTATTCAGATCTCCGCTTTGAAATTAACTGTGTCAGGGATGTATCCGCCCGAGCGTTTTATATGAATAAATGTTTTTATTCGGTTGTATTTAACCTAGACCTCGTACGTTCCTTGGAAAGGGATGTATACGAAACTACACTAGACAGCGCTCTTACATTACCCTCTAACACAGAATGACACATTGTCCGCAGGAACACGACACGTTTCGGCTGGAACTTCAGGTTGTTTCTACAAGATGCCCCAGTTCTCTACTCCATCTTACAATACCCTATATATTATCTATGGTACATCCTGTCTGTAACCTGGAGACGCGCCAGCTGGCAATAGGGCTCTGCAACTATAGGACATTTATACATATAGCATTCTATAATAATTTTCCTTTACTTTTATTGCTTTGTGACTTGGAGACACAAGATAGAGAGGGGGGGGGGGGACGTTGGATAAATCTGAAGAAAGGCAAACAGAAAGAGAGAGGAAAAAGAGCGAGAGATCGAGAGGACGTTTAGTTTGCAGTCTCCTAGTCACCAAAAAGGATATATGCTGTCTCATGTTGAGTTGACATATTTCTAGAGAGGAGGGGGGGGGGGGGTGGCTCAGAAAAAAGAGCAAGGCGAAAATTAAGGACTGACTGAAAATAAAATAAAACACAAATCGCTATTGTCCATAAATTTCCAAAAGAAAGAAAAGAACCAATTTGAATATGGACTTTATATATTTCGTTATTATCCCCTTTTAACCTTTCTAGATCTACGGCCATTATCCTGATGTATATCTTTATTATCTGCAATACAATCATCGACTGTAGTCTTAAGATAATGCAACAATAAACACTATCATCATCACGGTATGTAGGCTTTATCATCATTATTATCATCCAAATATGCTATTGCTTTTTGCCGTTATTAACATTATCAAAATATGTTATTACCATCCCCGCTATTATTATCCTTAAAATACATCGTCACCCTCATCATTATTACCAAAGTATATCGTCACCATCGTCAAAATATATCAATATCGTCACCATTAGTATCAAGGCATGCAATCGCCATTATCCTCATTAAAATTCAACGTTGATATGATTTTCAAAATGCATAGTCACCATCGTCATTAGTGTTAAGATATATTACCCTTATCATTATCAAAATGTATTATTATTTTCAATATATATCATTATTATCAAACTGTATCATTATTATGTATCATTATCATTATCAAAATGTATCATTATTATCAAAATGTATCATTATTATCAAAATGTATCATTATTATCAAAATGTATCATTATTATCAAAATGTATCATTATTAAAATGTATCCTTATCAAAATGTATCATAATTATCATCAAAATGTATCATAATTATCATCAAAA
>NC_061854.1:9875953-9878453 GCF_019202785.1 Penaeus chinensis
TGGGGTTGGACCGCCTTCGAAGGGTATTTGAACTCTCCCTATTGTTCGCCCCCCCACCTCCCCCACGCTCACTTTGTCCTGCACCGCCCCCCCCCCTCCCGCTCCTCCCCTCCGTAGGGCGAGGGAGGATGGAAAATAATCCGTCTTCCGGTCTGTCTCCGCCTGTTTATTCATTATTTCACTCTCCTTCATCCGCCTGTGCCGGGTGCGTTCCTCCTTAGCGAGCTGTCTGTGCGAACGGGTCCGACAACGCGTAAATCATAGCGCCTCGCCGATTTATTTTAGAGGGGGAGTTTCACAAGAGTTCGTTCCGCACCAAAGTTTCCCACACAATTCGAACCTGGCAACTCAGGCGGCGGAGAGGGCACGGCGGTGTCCCTCTCTGACCGGTCCGAGGTATGTCCCATATGTCCTATACGTCCCCTGCGCAGAAGCATACTCGGACGCTACTTCATGGTGACGCTAAACACGTCTGGCCGACAAATATTCGGTAGCGCGGATTAAAACTGACTCGTATATCTAGTCGAGCGTTAATGAAATGGTTCGACTCTCGGCATCTGAGGAGAGGTCAGGAGAGCGCTGGGTGCAGGTCGCTCGGACTGTCAGTTGCTTAACAGCCACGGGAGGAGACACGTCGCCGCGACTCTCTCCTCTTCACCCCCTCTTACCACGAATTGAAATTCAAGTTGATATAGTTCGCTGGTGTACTGTGGAAGAAAGTTACTTTTATCCGGTGAATAATTTCCTCCAAAATACATAAGAGACTGCGTCATTTACAATTATTTTCTTACGTTATTGCAAACTTTGTAGTCATGGATAAGGGTACACAGCTAGTGTATAGTGAAGATAGGATGTTCAAGTTACCAAGACAGTATCATGTCACTGTACGACTTGCGCTTGATTCAGAATGTTCTGCCAACGTGTGTCAGTGAAGTGTATTTAGATTTTTGAAATAACGTCTTCATTACCTCTCGTACGATGACTGTGAAACCGATATATTTCAACCGCACTAGATCGAACCAAAACTAACCATGGATAAGATTTGTTGTACGATGCTAAGGTGAAATAAACTCGTAACGAGTAGCACACACTGCGCTCAGCGATCATGAAATTCAAATTGGGGTTCTTAACCACACCCACTTACCGCGTGGACCCCCGCGCCCCCAGCCTCCTCCGCATGGACACGCCCCCGCTCACGCCGAAAAACGACCACGGAGCCAAACTCGCCAGCCACCTATGGAGTGAAACCGGCCCGGCGGCCGAGGCCAGCGCGCCCAAGTGTCCCAACAAAAGTGACTCCGGGAAACTCGGGCTCTGGGTGAGCAGCAAGTGCGACGGCGCGGGGCGGATCTGGGCGAAGGACCTGCACAACGGAAAGAGCAACAGCTACGACCTGCGCAGCGCCGCCTCGCAGGGCACAGGCCGGCTTGGCGGAGGGAGCCGCGACAGCACGACGCTAGTGAGCTACAAGCCTCTTCTTGAGTGTGATTACCCCCAGCAGGAGGAGTCGGGGGGCAAAGGGAGGGAGACGCCGCCCAGGATACGAGCCTTCAGTACCAGCTCGTCTTCTTCAGCAAGCACAAATAGCAGTAGCAATAGCAGTAGCGTTAGTAGCAGCTCGAGGACCAGATTCGACTGTTCAGGTCCCTCGAGTCTAGAAGATCCCGCTCTCCTCATTAGTCCTCGGAGGGCTGGCGGCTATGACGCGAGAGCAAATAGTCTGAGTAACAAAATAAATGCCTACAACAGGACAAACAGCCTGAACAGCCGGACCAGCAGTCTGAACAGCAACGCCAGCTGGGGCAGCAAGACGAGCAGCAGCAGTTCCTCCAGCAACGACAGCAGCGTCCGCGGCGAGCGCAACATTTTCAGCCGAGGAAACATCTTCAGCAACAGCTTCACCTTCGGCAACGGCGGCAAGAGGACCCCCCCGGCCCCCTCCGCCCCCACTCCCCCCTCCGGCGCCGGCCCCTCCGCAAGCACCGCCGGTCACTCGGCAACAGATGACACCGGAGCAAGGGTGGCGGCGGAGGACCGAGGGGTGTCGGATATCAACGTGGTGGTGCTGGGGGACAAGGGCGTCGGCAAATCAGGTAAAATGTCTGCTCTGCCGGGCGAAGGCGTGGGTATTGCATGCCAGACCCCTAGCTCTGACTCCCATCCTTCACTGGGCTGTGATCCGTGTCAGTCCTCGTTTCCTTGTTGCTTTTCTCATATAGGCTAATATAATCGCAATTAAAGTAAATTCTTCTCATCGCACCTCTAGACTACGATCGCTCTATTTACTCACGCATACGATATCACATCAGCGTCGCTCCACCTCACCCCCACTAGCAACCTCCCCGCCATAACCCCCACCAGCAACCTCCCCGCCATAACCCCACCAGCAACCTCCCCGCCATAACCACCAGCAGCGCCACATAAGTACCTCCTTCCCTCATCCCGGAACAGCGGAGCTCATGACCAGCGTCAGGCGCTTCACGTGCCCCGACATGCGGTC
>NC_061854.1:9883453-9888453 GCF_019202785.1 Penaeus chinensis
TTATTAATATTATTGTTATTATTATTTTATTGTTGTTTCTATTATTGTTATTGTGGTGTATCAACTAAGTGCATCTGTAGCTAGGGGTCCCGCACTATTAACTCCCTTCCCTTTGCGCTAGCAAGGGATACAAGTCTCCCTTAGAAATGTCCCCTCATGTAAAGATCCCCCTGAGGTGTGGTAGCATGAGAACTATTTGGGGGCAAGTTCCAGTGTGTATTTCCTTAATATTCATTCATAGTAAACACTGTATAAAACATATTAAAATAATATATAAAACCAGGTAAAGCAATGAAGAAATATAAAAGACCCTATAGGTAATTTAAAACTGCCGTGAACAAATAAAAGCGACTTCAAAATGAAGTGCTAAGCTAAAGGCTGACATTAACTGCTACAAAAAAAAAGGAGCCGTAGATGGTCCTTAGGCAAAAGGCCTTTAAATAATAATTTTAAAAAGTTGCTAAAGCACAGCGACACAAACACTGAAGGTGCATCTCAAAGGAAAATAAAAAATAAGGGCAAAGGCTAAGAGTAAGCAAAAGCACGGCAGAATAAAACAAGCACAAGAATAAAAGCCAAGTCCTGAGGGGATAGTGAATAAAAGTTAATAAAATAAAAGTAAAGCCATTGAAAGAAAATAGCAAGGCATCACTAAATGAATATGTTTCTTATAGAAATAGAGATCACGTCCATCTCCTAGTAAAATTTTTAAAAAATCAGGCTCTCTAGACTTAACTTCTCTTTGTTTAGCTGTAGGTATGGTATCCGGTGTTCTCAGGTCAAAAGAGGGGCAATAACACACACTGACTGCTATAGACTGACTGTCTTTGGCGGTAAAACTGGGTTGTATATATACACTCTGTGACGTCATCAGCCACGTAAAATGAAAATACTATATAAAACCAGATTACAATTTAAAAAAATACCACGAAGGATGTCGTAATATGAACTATCATTGTTATTAATATTATCATTATCATTGTTATAACATTATCATCATCCTTATTATCATCATTATCACTATGATAAGATAATATTGTTATATCATAGTTCTTACTATTTTTATTATCATTATCCATTATCATTATTGTTTATGCTGTTATTATTATTATTATGATCATTATTGTTATCATTATCATTATCATCACCATTATTATTGTTACAGTTATCTTTATTATTATTGTTGTTGTTCTTATTCTTATTATTACTATTCTATTATTATTTCATTATATTTTTATTATTATTACTGTTATTATTATTACTTTTACTATTGTTATCATTATCATTTCTTTATTATTATTGTCATTATAATAATTATTACCATTATAACTATTTTTATTATTATCATTATCATCATTATTATGATTATCATTATTATTAATTGTATAATTATTATTATCATTCTCATTACTATTGTTATTATTATTATTGTTATTATTATCATTATCAACATTATTATGATTATCATTTTTATTGATTGTATAATTATCATTCTCATTCTCATTACTATTGTTATTATTATTATTATCATTATTATTATTATTATTATTATTATTATTATTATTATTATTATTATTGTTATCATTATCATCATTATCATCATTATCATTATTATTAATCTAATAATTATTATTATCATTATTTCATTATTGTTATTATTAGTTTTATTGTTACTTTTATTATCATTATTACTATCATTATCATTATTATTATCGTCGTTGTTATTATTATTATTATTATTATTATTATTACTATTATTATTTTTATTATTATTTTTATTATTATCGTTGTTGTTATTCTCATTATTATTAGCATTATTACTTGTATTATCATTATTATCATAATCATTATTATTATCATTTATATCATTATCATCATTGCACATTATCATCATTATTATTATTATTCTTATCATTATCATCATTACTTTTATTATCAGTATCATTATCATTATTATTATTCGTATTTTTATTAATAGTAGTAGTAGTAGTACTATTTTTTTTTTTATCATTATTATTATTATTGTTATTATTATTATTATTGTTATTATTATAATTATTATCATTATTATTATTATAATTATTATTATTATCGTTATCATTGTTATTATTAATAGTATTATTAGTATGATTATCATTATCATTATTATCATTATCCTTTTATTACTATTATCACTATCATTATTAATATTATTATCATTACCATCATCGTTACCTTCATCATTACCGTTATTATTCATATGATTATCATTACTTTCCTTTCTTATCGTTGTTATTACAGTTATTATGTTCTTGCCATCATTACCACTGTTATCGGCGTCATTAGTATTACTGTAATCATGATATTACCATCATAATAATAATGATAATGATGAGCATAATGATGGCAATAATGACTTACGATGAAAAATAAAAGAGTTGTACATCGTCTCATTTTTATATAACATCGGGACGCGTCAGTTACGTCACTCGCATTGTGAAGAATTTGATCCCATTCACACTTTTTCTTTGATTGTCTGTTTTCTTCAGTGTCGTTATTATTGTTATTGTTATTATTTGGTTATCATCATCATCATTATACATAGTAATTTATATTTACTATTTTCTTTATTTATTATTGTTGGCGTCATTCTTTGGTTCACAGTGGATTTTATTTTTATCATTGTCACTGTGGTTTTTGTTGTTTTTATTGGTTTGTGTGCTTCTTTTATCACATGTATGATATTTGTTGCAGTTATTATCAATGTTGTTTTCTTTGATTTTATCATTATTATTTCTATATTACTTTATACTATAATATTATCATTCTCATTCATCGTCGATTCTGTTATTATTGATAATACCATTGTCATTATTATCATCTGTTTTAATTTTCGTAGTAAAAGCATCATTATCATTTGTACTAATATTTCTCCTATGTAGGATATTATTAATATTATCTTTGCTCATATTGTTTTTGTTTTTGTTTTTGCTAGTGCAATTAATTATTGTTTGGCAGCCATTATCATTACTATCCAGCATTTCATTACCACCGTTTTACTATTAGTGTTGTTGTATCATTATTACTATTGTTATGGTTGTTTTCATATGCTCTTTAGTGGTTAACATTATTCGTATTATTAGTAAAACTATCATCGTCATTTTTTTCCGTTTTGAAAAATATTTTTTCTGAAGCGCAACATTAAATATTTTCATGTGATAATTTTTATTCTTTCTTTACATTATTCATATAACATGTATATGAACATGTGATTCATCACACGTCTCTCCTCTTTAACAAAAAAATTCTTCTATTGAAATATTATGTTCTTTAGGCTTTGCTTTTTGTGCTAATCCTATGCGTATCTTAATATAATTGTTTTCGTATTTATGCCATCATTACTGATAGCTACTGGGCATTGTTTTTTTTCTGCTTTATCATCTTTTCTACTTTAGTAATAATCACTAGTAGAAGGATATTACCTTTCCATTATCATAAATGACTATTATCATTTACATCATCACAGCTGTTATTAGCAGAGACGTTGTTTTTGTTGCTATTGTTGTAGCTTTTGTTTTTCGTTTTTATCGTTATCATATTATTTGTAATTCCAGTATCATCAACATTATTATCATGATCATGCTGATTGTTGTTACGATCATTATTACATTATGACTTGGTATAATTACCATCAGCATTGTCTTGAATTGTTGCTGGTGTTATCTCATTGCTCTTACACCAGCCTTGCCCGCGGTCGCCATCGCTATTACTCTCCACTTTACCCTTTACCTTTCATTCCTTTCACCTTCATCATCGTCTTTTCAAGTTTTCTGAAGACATTCCAGAAAGCAGAAACTCACGACCTGATCATCTCGCTTCCCCGGACGGAAAGCTTAATGCGTTTGCTGCGGTCATTTTATACGAGATTCTTATTACACGTCAGGATGCCATGTTAAGTTTTTTCCCTTTAGTTTGATGATGTTTGATTGTGCGAGGACGTGAACGGGCGGCGTGTGGGTGTGCCGTTAAAAGGGTGTTGGGAAAGGTATGTTTGAAGTTCGTGGGCGTGGTGGAGTTCGTGGGCAGTGAAGTGCGGCTTCGGCGCTGTGAAGTTTCTTGTACGTAGTGAAGTCACGCGTGCAGTGATGAATGTAACCATTTCCCTCCCCATCCCCACCCAAAAAATATATATATGATCTAACTGTAGAATCAAAATGTGGGTATGGAAGTGAGAATGACGTGAAAAAAAAACAATAATATCAGTATTGATAAACATACAAAACAAATAGAAACACATAAAGTGAAAAGTGCAGATATAAGGCCACTTGTAGGCGAACTGAGTGTTACGTGGATGCAGGCGCGACACACCCAGCCAGGAGTGAATCAGCGTGAGGGAGCGAGGCTGCAGGTGTGAGGAGACGGGGCTGAAGATCTGTTGCTCCTGCGGTGAGCGGAGGCAGGAATTTCTTTTTCCTGCTATTATTTAGTTTTTTTTTTTTTTTTTTTGTTTCTCTCTTTTGTTTTATTTCATGGATTCTTTTTTTTTGTTTTTTTATTGTTGTTGGTAATTGTTGATTCTTCTTTCACTTGTTTTGAATTTTTATCTTTTCTTTTCTGTTGTTTAGAGCTCGCATTTTCTCACATTCTTCTTCTTTCTTATCCCTTGCGTTCCCCTTCTTCTCTTCCGCTCCTTTGTCTTCCTTTCATTCTTTGGGTTATTTACGTTCTCTTCACTTCTTGCCTCCCCTTCCCCGTTTCCTTTTTTTTTACCTCACATTTCCTTTGTCTTTTCTTCGCTAAACTTGCCTGGCACACTCATTTGTTCTCATCACTTCCATTTGTTTCTCTTCCCCCTACTTTCTTCTTTTCTTGCTGATTGTTTCTTTTTTTCTTCTTCTTCTTTTCTTTTCTTTTTTTATTTTTCTTTTCTTTTCTCTTTCTTTTTTTTCTTCTCCTTTTCCATTTTCTTTGTCTCCTATATCTTAACAATCTTCCATCCCTTCTTCCTTTTCCCTCCCTTT
>NC_061854.1:9925953-9943453 GCF_019202785.1 Penaeus chinensis
TTAATCTTTTGTATTCTTGCATTCCTCTAACCTGGCTCTCACATTCAGCAACTTTAGAAAAACAAAATTTCTCTAGAAAGAGTCTGCTGAAAATACTATATAATAATTTCAGTTTAATGTAACTTAAGATTAAGAATATCCTATGTCATTTGAAAATTTAAATTTGAAAAATAAAAAATATATTGCTTTGGTAGGTCCTAGTCATTATTAATAAATACTTTTTTTATATTTGCCATTTCACATTATCAGCTTCTCATTCCAACAAATGTTTTTTATTCAACATGTTTCAATTCTAAAAAGGATGTTAATTACACAATCTAATGCCATTGAAAAGTACACCAACCTACTTTACTTGATTCTTTGAACATCTAAATGCAGAAAGATTCAAATGCCTGTTCTTGGAAAAAGAAAAATTCCATCCCGTGCTGGCATTCAACCAAGCACATTAACTCTTGATCCTCTAAATAGAAAATGGTCATAATGAAAAACTTTTTTTTTTTTTAATTTATTTTCTCATTTGTTGTTTAAATTCTGGATGGGTACAACATCTGAAAGAAAGAGATACATTAATGAGTAACCATTTGTTATGAAAATAAGGGATTTTCAAATATGCATTCATGATTTTAAGTCAGACAAGTAATCTACAGTAAATTTAATAAAATCAATTTATATACAATTTCTAGGACAATGGAGTTTTATGCTATATAAAAAATATATAATTCTAAAACAATGAACGTAACAAAATATTTAAGATACTCACAACTCTGATCCTCTTGCCCATGGCAGTAGCTGGAAGGTTGCTAGAGAACTTCGCACGTACGCAGCCAGAGTTACCGTGAATGCGGGTCACCTTGCCCCAGAGGACACGCAGTCTGCTCTTGCCACCAGTGGGGACAGAGGTCTTATTCTTGCACTGAAAATAAAAATACATAATTAAATGTCACTGTACAAATAACATTGTAGCTGAATAAACAGGGTTGGAACATATCCAATAACACAGCTTCCAAACTAGAAGTTATACAAGTCACCACTTCCCTTGTGGTTACTGTAGTTGGGATCTTGATCAAGCAAACTCTGGAACAATCAGTGTCCAAGTGCATTCATCCAGAGCCACTAAACAAACTAGTCACTGAATGAATTTATTTCTATGACTTCCAGTCTTAATTCAACAATCATATCATGACAAAAGTAGAATAGGAAACTACATAAAGGGGAAAAAATAATAATAATCACTTTCACTTCTCAATATTCATTCCCTTTCAACCAATTTGTTTGCATAAAAGTAGATCAAAGATTATTACAGTAATAGGTGGTACACACTGCAATGCTTTTAACTGAAAATTCACTGAAATGTACCAGTCCTACATGACTGGCCATGTTTTCTGTACAGCATGGCTAAGTCTAGAACCTTCCTCAAATGGAGAAGTACAGCAGCATTGCAGCAAATGAGTATGTAAATTAATGAAAACCTGACTATAATCACAACCAGTTGCATTATCAACAGTTATGAGAACTACAACAGGTTGTGGAACTGGGTACCCTGGTTTATTAGTGAACGAAACATTCCTCAAGGTGTACAATAACAGAAACTGCCATACATGGTTTGCAATTGGGAAAACCTAAAGCCTCATTTCAGTGAGAGACTGGTGTTGCTAGTCTTCATCTTGGAATACATGCAAACATCACTTACAACAGCAATGCTACACATGTTACAGCACTATTGGCAAAGGTTTGCCTCCACCCCTATTCTTATGAATTGCACTCAAACTGACATCTCATTTTGTTTGACTGTTTTACATAATTATGAATCAACTTACAATTATATTATGGAGAAGCAATCAATACACTGTTAGTTACCAACATTTTAACCCAGAACCAATGGGTATGGCATGTATGCACATGCCATGCCCACTTTGACTTGACTTTATTGTTTATACACATAGATGGCTATACTTGTACGAAGTTACCAATGAACCAATTATGAGCAATACTTGTCTCACCTGTTAATATTTTGGAAAGTCAAGGAAAAGGAGAATCTTATTTTGCCACTGCTAATGTAAATAACATTATTGTAATTATAAGGTCTATAACAAAAATGACAATCCAAATTTATAAACCTAGTAAAAAAAAGTTTTTCCTGCAAATTCAATGATCAGTAAGGTCACAAGGTCTACTAACTTACTCCTTTCTGACTAAGCACTTAGCAGAGCCATCTATGTGCAGGAACATTCCACAAGAAAAATCTAAAATGAGCACAGCATTTTCCCGGCAACATTGAGTTAAACTTGCAAATGAAATGATAAATCACTGGGAAAAAAAGCTGAAAAACTGTATGCACTACGCAACTTTGTCTTACTTCTCCCTTCATCTGGCAATATTGGCTTCAAACGTCTTTTTTCTTAAGCTTAAGATCACATTTTATCAATCTAAAAAATGAAGGTAACAAATAATACTGAGTTTACACATTAATATCTAATTATGAATCACATAACATCACCACCTACGGATGGAATTATATACAACTGCTAGTTTTGTCATTGGAGGAGTGATTATAGTTAGGTTTTCATTATGGATAGATGCATTGAACACAAAGTTGCTCACAGCAGCAAAGCAACAGCAAATTGTTTCCTCTCCTTAAGCTACCATACACTTCAAATTCCTTCATTCCTTCAGAGAAAATGTCTTCTATGACGACTTTTAAAAATACAAGGGGGATCAGATTGCACATTTCATATTGCAGAATGTGTACTTGTGTAGAAATACTAGCATTTCCAGGTCATGCATAGCATTAAGCCAGTTTCACAAGCCTTCAACTCTATAATCAGACCAAGCTGGGATTACTGGGTAAATACTGATCTTTCGTCTGTGTCCATCTCAGAAGTTTGATTATTAACCTGTATCTGAAGGGCCATGCCTGTAGCTGTCATAACAAACAGACAATGCCAGGTATGGTAATAGGCATCACAGCATGCTACAGCATACCAAGTGGATAGATCTGCTACATGTAGCAGACTCCCAGGCCAAATGGCAAGAGGGTCATCAGAAGTCACCAGAGTCAGTGACACTGCAAGATTTCGGATACCATCATTGAGGGGTTAATGTAAAGTTCTATCAAAAAAATACTAGGCCAGCCTAGCCACAACAAGCCTTGGAGATGCAACCAAAACAGGAGAGTGAGCAGCCGGAGATGACTAAGGGACAGGGATGAGTGGGTTGTGGAACTTTTCATTTACAGCCCGTGTGTGTTCTGGTTGTTTAGTAAGTAGCTTTGTGTAATTAATAAAGGTTTTTGACTCACTCCCTAAACATTCAGCCAAAAAAGTTCAGGGGTATTTATAGGAAAATGAGAACATGAGTCTTGAAGTTTCCTAGTAGATGGGGGTACATAGCACTTTGTAATTGAAAAAGCAATTGGTAAGCCCCTCATCACTGGACTGCAGACTTAATAGCATGATTTCAGAAGGACATTCCTTACACAACACATTCCCTTTCCTTTCTGCATGTCAATTTTGAATAAACCTGCATCATGTTGCTGTTCACTTTGCAATCTGGTTCAGGTCAACCAATCTCCCCTAAGGTATTTTTTGGCAATTTTAGTAAAGAAGCATGAGATGCTTCTAAAATGGAAAAACATGCAAAGTGGGGAAAGACATACCACATTAAAATAATGGTGCCAAAATGTAAAGAACCCATGCAACTCAGAACATGGAATCCAGCAAAATAGCATGCATACTATTATCTATCATCTGATACACATTACATGTAACATCACATTAATTTACCATACTTTGTTTCCAGACCATATTAAGTACTATTCCATTTTATTAGTCTAACCAACTTCTTCCATTCATTCACATTTTATGCACTATAAAATTTGGTGTACAAACTTGTGCTGAGAGTGTAATGAAACGGAGGAGAGGCTTTGGTAGTGGGGATTTATCACAAAACAATATGGAGAAAAAAACTGATATGCTTTCTTAATTGCCACAGGACCATGGACTCCTTACATACAACATTACAGGATCCAAAGTGCATTCACCAATGCAAATTTGATATCAAACACTTCTACACCTTTTTCTTTATGCAGCAGCAGAGCTCTACCCATCCCTTGGTTAAATTAGGCATTTCTTTATTTTCACGTTATAGTATAATATAATATGATAATATAGTGCAAGGAATTGTTTGTACGAGGAACTGTTGTAACCCAATCCCTCTGGGGAAAATGAATAAAAAAAAAAAGGGGAAAATACTGTGCTCATTTTTTATATTTTTTGTAAAATATGTCTACACACAGATGGCTCTGCTAGTAATTAGCCACAAAGGAGTCAATTAGTAGACTGTGACCTTACCCGATTTGAATTGGCGGGAAAAATGCATTTTCTACTAGTGTTCTGAATATCAAGTGTTATTTTTATCATAAACAAATCAAAGAAAAGGGTAAATGGGCAAGACAGGCAGTACTCTTAATTGGCTCACTGGTGACTTAGTACATGTGTAGCCATCTGTGTAATAACAATCAAACTAGTAACACAGTGAGCATGACATGAACGTACATGTCATGCTTGTCGGCATTGGGTTAAAATCATAATTTGTGTGGGGGTCCTCTACAGTATTATTTAAAGCAATCTAAAAGGATACGAGATAGTGTAACCACCTACTTTTGACTAGTAATAACCAAGTATGCATAAAACTAGTAATTGTTAAACTAATTGCAGCTGCCTGAAACCCAATTCCCTATTACCCAAGCCAACAAACCTGGAGATAATACTAGGAATCCATAAGCAATCACCATGTGAAACATATACCTTCTTAACCCAATGGCGACGGGTCACGGCTATCGCCGTCATAACAATACGCACGATGTGAGGCGTGCGGCTGTCCGCAGCGGCGCCGCGCCAAAACGCCCCGAGGCAATGATTCGGCTTGATGGACCGATATCACGCGCTCAGAGTCGGCGCGCTGCCGCCGTTCGCCAGAGCGTAGTTTTTTTTTAATTTGCTATACCCGGCGCCATTGGGTTAACAAGTATCTTTGGATTTTCCAACTTGAGGTCATGATAGTAGCAACAGGAGGTTAATGTTACCGAGAGCAATGCACACAGAAATACACACTACTGTTTTATATAGAAGTCAAACAAAGGTACATGTGCTATGGCCTCATATTTATCGTGCAGTGACGAAATATCCACTGCATATCACTGCTAAGTGACCCAAGTTCACAATACTCTCACACTGATAGTTTTATTGTCACAACCCTAACCTTTCCTACCTTCTATTTACTCCCCCCCCCCCCATTTATTAGCACTTCATGCCTATTTAAAGAAAACAATATTTTGGTAATTTCGCAGCAAATATGAAGCCGATGCAACTGTACGTGTCTACTTCCTTTTATCTCAGTGCATCGCTCTCAGGAACATTAACCACATTTTCTAAACATTGTGGCAGTTTGTATTAAGTGTTAATAGAGGTGGGGGCACAGGGGGGGGTTTGCTCCCCCTAACTAGGGAATAGGAGGAGTTAGAAAGGTTAAATGTGTTTTCTTGTTTAGCATGATACCCAAGTTTTAGGACCATCTCTGGAGGGTATTTAGCTCTTGTTAACAAATACCCAACAACATACTTGGAAGCTGAACCTTAAGTAATATGCTTTACCTTGTAGACGTATACTGCGCGCTTGCCAACGTAGAACTTGCCATCGTCCTTGTTCTTGCAGCCCTCAATCTTCAGGAGAGCAGTGTTCTCATACTGGTTGCGCTGACCACGCTTGTAGCCAGTGAACACAGCCCTGGCATAAAGCCTGTAGAAGGAAATTAAAATTAAATTGCTACTAGTAACACAAACAAAAAATCCTATCATCAAATTTCAAAAACATTATTGTGGAAAGCTTGAACAATATATTCATGGTAAATGAGCGAAACACCCGCAGGTTTCCACGTGCCAAGGGACACCATCCCGTTCCCTCTTGTTTATGCGTAAGTATCGAATGGCAATTGCATGTGCATGCTCGTCTTTTTACAAGTTCGTATCACATCCTTATAAGCCACAATATATCTGTTTCGCCATCTGTAGTTATAAAATCTACATGTTTAACATTCAACTCCATTCCTTTCATGTCGACTTCAAGTACATCTTACTATAAACAAGGAGGAATACGGAGTCGTGTATAAAAGATTGTATTTCCGCAGTGAAATTCAAATGTTACCATTTTCGACTATATAAACTAAAATAAATTTCAACGAGACATACCTTCCGGGTCCGGCACCTTTCTTCACCATTGTTCTGCAAAAGAAAAAAGACAAACTTCGTAAAATCGTTCACAACACTTGCTGGTCTCGGGATCACACATCCCCACCCTATTTCATCTTTGATCATCCAGAGATATTACATATATACCACCCTCTCGCTCCATTCTACTTCAAGACTGACATTACAAAATATTATTTAAAGCATTTAACGATCATTTTGTAAATCTTTAAGATCTTACGACTGAAATTTCAAATCGTAACACGCCAGCGGACAACACACCTCGGACACAATGTTTACGAAAAGGACGGCTCAATGTGGGGGAAGCGGTACGTCACTTTGCGAATGTAATGATCTATTTCACATTCTAGCCGACGACTTTCAGTTAGGTATATTTATTTTCTAGTAATTATAATTGCATAATCTTATGTGTTTATAATTTATATCATGGATAATATTTTGAAACGATGATAATATTTTATTTATCTTATAGATGTACCGCCTAAAAGCGCTCAAGACTAGCGGATAAATTATCAACGTATTTTACGACGTTGGCTTCATTAATATTCTTAGTTGATTTTGGCTCTCTTTCTCTGTATTTAAAAGTATTATATATCTCCACTACTATCAGTAATAAATGAATGTAAATCTACTTAATAAGATGTAACTACAAGTCTATTTAAAGTGACAAATCTACCCGCATTCAAACCAATACCTTCTCTGCAGCGGCTCTCGCTATACTTAGCGTAAACAAACAGTCGGGAAATATGGCGGAAGACTGTCAAGTAGCTCCGTCTTTTCCAACAGAGTCAATTAAAGTGATTGCAGAGAGCATAGGGATTTCAACAGTAGGCGACGATGTAGCTAAAGAATTGTCAGAGGAGGTCACCTTCAGATTAAAGATCCTAATTCAGGTATGGAAGAGAGAGGGAGCGCGGACTCCTCAAGGGTTCTCATCTAATTCTAGCTTGAGATTCGTAGCGTCATTAAAATAGGTCTCTTCATTCACACTAGCCCTCTGCATACGTAAATCCATGAGGAAATTACGGGGTTATAAGGTAATTCTTATTAAAGTATGGAGCATAACTGCATTCAAAGGCAATAATAGTTCGATGTAAAGTCTTACAGCTTTTACCCGATTCCTTACAATTTAAATTTATTTAGTATTTAGTAGTACATTACACAGTCAATATAAAGAGTACTGCCATGCTGTCAAATACTGCTGGTACAGTATTGTTATTATGAATTCCTCTAATACTTTATATTCCCATCCTGAATGGGAACAGTTGATGTCCTGTCATGTCAAAGCAAAAAATCCCAGACACTGCGTGATACCTAATTATGCCAGTAATCAATGTCCCAATCACCTGGGTGATCTCTTGCACACCCAAGTGCAAGCCAGAGAAATAATAAGCACATGCAAATGAACCTCAGTCTTTCCAAATGTTATTGAAAATATTGGTTAAAGTGTAGGAGATCAACACACGGAATATTTCAAAGGATAAGTTTAAAAACTATATGCGCTCACATGTCATACCTATATAAGCATTTGAATATTGTACTGCAACCAGACTTTTGCAAGTTGCTCACAATATTTACAAGGCTTAAGTATACACCAGCTAGGAAAATATGTCAAATATGGGAGTCTGGGTTAGTAAGGTGCTTGTAACCTAAGGCAATTATCTATGGTAGTTTGTGCATTTCGGATGAGGTTCATTTGCTTGTTGGTTCGAGTTGGAGATTTGATAGAGGTGATACTGTTATAAACTTTAATCAGGATTTTACCCAATTGTCCCAAAATACTTACATGTTCTATTTAGTGTGGGGTATAGGCATGTCTCTAGGGATTAATTCTTATGTGTTTGAATGCCAGAGAATGAAAGGAATCCATCATATTGTAGTTTTTTGATTATATAAGTAGGTCACTTTGATAGTGTCCAGAATAAGGTCAGTAATGACATTTTTTTAGGAGTAAATACTGTTAGAAAACATGTATGAAATTAGCAGTTATTAACCGTTAAAGTCCTGTTCACCACAATAGTACCTAGTCACATTTTGTACAACCAGTCCTATTCCCTATGACTGTGAAAGGCTCATTAAAAACTGGCAAGATTTTTTTCCCCACAACTTTTCCATTATGATTAAAATATTTATAGTATCCACTAATGTATCTAACACTTTTTGGCAAATTTCCTTCAATTACCACCATACCCCCACTTCCCCATGTAGGCCCTTCTCTGCCGGACCAACACATAGTTCTGCTTTTCTCCCTCTGACTTCTTGTGAAAGAAATTAAGTGAATAACAAGGTAATACTTCTTTTACTGTAAGAAAGACCAAGTTACGTGTTTTCAAGGCCCTGATACTGCCAGTTTTACTTTATGGTAGTGAAACTGTGATGCTATCTTGTGCTCTGGAATCTTGTCTTGATACCTTTTGTAACAGATCCTTGCGCCGGATCATGGGGCACAGTTGGCGGGACCATGTGTCCAACCAACGACTGCACCGTGAGAACGGTACAGGACCTGTTACTTGCACAATCCGTAATCGCCAACTCAGGCTATACGGCCACTTGGCTCGATTCCCGCAGGATGATCCTGCCCATCAGGTTGTCTCTGTCTGTGACAATCCTGGGTGGAGGAGGCCTGTGTGACGACTAAGAAGGTCGTGGCTGGGGCAGATCGATCAAACCTGTCGTGAGGAACTAGAGCTGGTCCGGGCCCCTGCCTGGCGGCTCGCCATGAGGGACCCTTGTAGGTGGAAACAAAAGGTGGATGCGGCTATGCGCCCCTGCTGGCGTTAGCTCCCAAATGATGATGATGATATTTTCTTTGGCAAAGCCTCCAAACCTAGATCTTTTCCTTTTCCCACATTCCAATTCACACACCATACTATGTATCACAGAGTTATCTTCTTGTATATCATTGTCTTTTAACTATCTATGATTTTGATTAATTGTGAATATAATTAGATATGAATTTTGTTGTTTTATGTGCTGGAAAAAGATATTTTATGTATGTTATTTACATATTCATATTATTATATCCTGATTTTCGTTCCTATGGGAGGAGTAATTGTTATAAATATTTCAACTTTGCCCTCAAATGAGCAGGAGGGTGCATATTGGGATTTCCAGTCTCACAAGGATTTGGTGGGTGATACAGTAGATTGGCTTCCAAATTGGGAGTTTTTTTGTCAAATTGCATTGGCTTTGTCAAGATCCACATAAACCTAGCCTGCAATCTTCTCCCATTGGTGTCAGTTGTAATACCTCAGAGGCCAGCAAGCCTACTCTACATAAATTCTCAAGATAGAATGTGGACTGGTTCTTTATTTAATACTTTTGTTAGGCACCCATAAGTGCAATTATGAACTGTTATTTATAACGTATTAGGTATACTCCACATCCTTTGGAAAAATCTGTGTGTTCCCAGGCAATGGGTCTATATACCCTCGGACTTGTTTTGCCCAAGAGAAGCTGCCATTTCAATCTGTCTCCTTTTTATAATGTCACCTTTTGAGGTACCACATAAATAGAATATATCTATATCCCCCCTCTCCCTCCCCAAAAAAGAGAGCCTTGTAAATGGTTGTAAAATGTAATTGATTGTCCAAATGAACAAAGAATATTTTATGTAATCAAATTGAAATACATAATTTGTTTCTTTGCTTTACCAAAGATGATGCCTACTGTCATCATCCACAATCCATTTTTGTCTACAATAAAATGATAAATTATTTTGAAAGATAAGGAGGATTTGAGGCATCCTCATGCATTTGAAATATGTTTTAGTAAACTAGGAATAGTTTTAGTTGCTGTAGCTGCTAAAGGAGACAAAAACCTAAGTTTATTAATTCTTCACATTTTTTCTCCTCCTTTTTTGAGCATTTTTACAGTCAGACTTGGAAGCCTTACAGTCATTCCCAACAAGAGAAACAGCAACAATGTTAGTAAAAGCACTTTCATTATTATTGCTACTTAAGATGCGTACAGTGAAATGGGTGTAGAATCATGGGTCACAGTCAGACAGTTAACAACAAATTGCCAAGAAACCCAAAATTTGTTTCGTGTGCCTTCGGGCTAGTACAATGGTAACATGCCGGCCTCTCATCCGAGGGGTCGGCAGTTTGCGCCCCGCCCAGGTGCAAGAAGTTGCAATTGTCGCCTGGAGGTTACTGCTGTGGCTGGGCACCACGGCGGGTAAGGACTAAGCCGAGTCAGCACCAGCTGACACACATTAGCGAGTCGACATTAGTCGACACAGGCCGGGCTCCTTTCATTGGCATAGCCCGGGCGAAGCTTAGCTTCGCATATCGGACTTATCCTTAGTTACATGTTTATGAAAAGCTGTTTCGTGGTAGGTTGCTATCATTTTTTGTCCCAGCATTTTACCCAATAGTTTCCTTTAACTTCAGAGACCCCACATTTAATGTATTTAAGTGGAAAATTTTTAACAGTGAAATTTAAACTAAATTCAGTATTACTATGTTGTGAAAATATTTTTATTGCAAGGTAATTATCTAAAACATCAGCTGTATGAAAATTTTACTTTTATAATGATTATGATAATACCTCTGGAGTATGATTACAGTTTTGGATAGACATACACTGTAAAGTAAGTAGCGTAGGAAATTGACATGTGATTATCTCTTAGGCACTTTTGGTCTGTGATCTACTTATCTTAAACTGAAATTAGAATAGCTTGCTTTTAAGTCTTAGAAATAAAAAATTATATTGTAAAAATGTGGCCTACTTTTCATCAGAAACACTGTGCATCATTAGGCTTACATAATTTTTTATTAATTAGTTTGTGTCTGTTTATGTCTATGTCATAAAAGAAAGACATTTTAGAATTCATAGATTCCATGTACTGCTTACTTAATGTTAACTGTATGTCTACTAATGTAACTATATCACCATTAATCTACTCAAAACCTCAGAAACATTTATGGAGAGCTAATAATATACTAACCTAGTGTTTTGCTTGTATGGAGGTTGTTTGCCATCAGTTTGGGTTCAAATTATTTTAAAGTTCAGTTATGAAACACATGCTAATAATGAAAGTAGAGGCATGCTACAGAAACTATAAAATACATAACTTACTTAGTCTCTTTAAATTTAACCTAATTGAACGTTGTTACTATTAACCTATTTCATTTCCATTTGCCAAGACTTCTTTGTACTTTGTCACTCTCTATTTTACAAAATAAGATATTAGTTATCTCGATCTTACATGTTACCATATTGCAGTAATTCTTGATATTGCCTTTACTTTTCTGGGAACATTTTCTCATTCATATAACCTGTGTTAATTGTAATATTAAAGTGCTCTATTAAAGTACCACAATTGTATAAGTATATATTACAAAAGGTATACCAGTGTCTTATATTTGCTAGGGGAAGATGATATCCTGAAATACTTCTTTAATCTACAGCTCTAAGCCTACTATTACTTTATGCTTTCAGTATTCATATATTATTAAATCATTAATTGCACATATTAAAACTTTATAGTCAGTGTACTATATAATGCCACCCACTCCACCTGCTAGCTATATGGGTATATTGCAGTAACAGTAGTAAACTAATTTCCAAGTATACAGACATTAGGTGTAGGAACTACTATATGCTTTTAATATTCCATCTGAAAACAGTGCATACAAAAACATCATAAAGCATGTAGTAAACAAATTTGAAAATATTGAAAAGCATATATCAGTATGGAAATAAACTAAGAAATAAATATATACTCACTGATTTGTGTGTGTGTGTATGTGGGTGTGGGTGTTTTAAGTGTTTGTTGGGACTGATATAGATTTTTTCATCTTTCCAGGATGGAATGAAAAATATGCATCATGGCAAGAGAAAACGTTTCTCAACTGCTGATTTTGATCATGTATTAAAATTAAAAAATATAGAGGTAAGTTTGATGAAACCCAGTATTTTCCAATGACAATATCAGACAAAGATTTGTAATTAGGTTTTTTTTGGGGGAAATATTTGTTTAATTGTTGTGCTTAAATTCTGATACTCTATGTTTTTCTTTTTTCTTTTTTTCTCTCTCTCTGTAATAATATATATAATATTTTTCCAGCCACTGTATGGTATCCATCCTGGAGAACATATCCCCTTCAGATTTGCTTCTGGTGGAGGACGTGAACTCCACTTTTTAGAGGATAAAGAACTTGAAATTAACGAAATGGTATCATCATCAACACCACGGCTTCCACTACAGATGACAGTCAAACGTTAGTTATTTTACAGTTTCAGAATCACGAGACACTAGTGTCATTGGTCATTCATTTAGAAGTAACAAAGTTTAACCCCTCCCAGATAGGTAAAAGGTAACAATGCAGCACTCCCAGGCAGGTATATTTTTGGATACATCCGAATTAGTGGGTAATAGTAAGAGAGAACAAAGAGGATGTGTGGAGTTAAGAAGAGACTGAGTTCCAGGGAGAGTTTAAAAAACACTTAGTATAACATTACTCCCTGCTGTTAACAGATGGACAAATCTAGTTCTCAGGCACTAAGCAACAAGAATGGGTAACTTGTAAATGGTACGGATACAAAAAATAGTGATTGAGTACCTATAGATGCTTCTTGGTAACCAGTTTCTCACACATGCACTACAAAACATTTTAACATTTTCTTCTCTCATAAGTTTTTAAAGTAGTAGCCATTTTCAAGGGGTTAAAGTAATTCCAGAGGGGTAGCAGTTACATTACTGATATTGCAGTGTATGACTACTGATGTGAAAATCTGAGGCCATGCATACTGATATCTTTCTCTTTCTTAAATAGCACATTGGCTGGCCATTGAAGGTGTACAGCCTACTATACCAGAAAATCCTCCGCCAATTACTAAGGATGCTCAGAAGAAGGACTCTGTGGATCCAGCAGCTAAACTGTCAGCTCAGCAGGAGAACAAGGATCAGAAGCATATTCATGGGTGAGTCTTCTTTGTGAATTTCCTGTATCCCATTTTTAAGACTAAATTTATTGACCCTTAATCTTAATGTATATACATTGGTCATGAAAGTAACATGAATTGATATGAATTATTTTTTAATGTAATTGTAATCAATTAAGCTTATTTTAAAATTTACCCAATGTGTTTTCCCATTAGCCGAGGCATGAAGAGCATTGAGACAGTAAAGGTGAAGCAGTTGGCTACTCATGAACTTTCCGCAGAACAACAGCTTTATTACAAAGAAATCACTGAAGCTTGTGTTGGTTCTGATGAGCCTAAAAGAGGGGTAAGGGAGGCAAATGCTTCTTTAGTTCTTTTAGTATTGAAATTAGTCATTGGTCGTAATTTCTGAACTTTGGTGTTTATTATATGAATTAAAATATCATTAGGTCCATTTAAAATAACATCATTACAGGGAAATTAACAGAGATAACTTGCTCTCTTCATCCATTTTATAATTTTTCCAATGGGGATATTAAACCCCTACGATCTGGATGACGTGACCATCACACCATGAAAATATTTTGCTTGAAGGGCAAGTGACATGAACACACCATCATGGGAAAATCTGGTTATGGGTGGTGGTTATGTGAACTTGCTGTCATGAGCATTTCAGCTGAAGGCCGCAGCGAGAGGAAAGACTCACCTTGAGTGCACAAACCTCTCGGAGGATGGTTAGGAAGGGGCTTTTGCTTTATTTCCATCGACAAACCAGTATGGAATATACTGTCCATGAGCCATGATTGCTGGCTCCAGGGAAGAATATATTTGCATTCTCAGGATCCTATTCCTGGCTGCTGTGACAGGCAGCACAGGTTGTATTACAGATAATTGACTATTACAAAAAAAAAAACACATACACACACACACACACACACACACACACACACACACACAAAACAGAAAGAGAAAATAACATTTCAAAGGGGAGGCATTGCACATGAGTGGCTGATCAAGTAAGCCTAATGACCATATTTTGGGCTATATGATGGCAGTGAAGCATCCAGATCCAATGGGTTAATTGCTTTAATTCTTTTCTATAGGAAAGTGATTTTTTGCTAACTTTTAATGAAATGTAAAAATAGCTATCTTGAAGATTGAGTATACTTCTTAATAATAGTTATTTCTAGGAATTTTCATTAGTAAGATTTTTTTGGGCCAAAGTATTAATACATAATTTCCTTCTTTCCAGGAAGCACTTCACAGCTTGGCCTTTGACCCAGGTCTCCACCAGATGGTCCCAAGGTTGTGTACTTTCATTGCTGAGGGCATTCGGGTGAATGTTGTACAGAAGAACCTGGCACTTCTCATCTACCTTATGCGAATGGCTAAGGCATTGTTAGACAATCAGACTCTTTATTTGGAAAAATATGTAAGTTTTCAATCAAGTAAAGCATTTTTAAAAAGTTGGGGGTTATGGAAAAGGGTTTGGTTGAAAAATAGTATGTAGTATTCTTAACACCTAAATGTACTGGTGAAAATTAAATGAAAATTGTGACTCAACACCGATTTTCATTACTTTATTTCAGATGCATGAACTGGTACCATCAGTGATGACATGCATTGTGAGTCGACAGTTGTGCATGAAGCCAGACATGGATAATCACTGGGCTTTAAGGGATTTTGCTGCCCGCCTTATTTCACAAATTTGCAAGAATTACAACACAACCACGAATGGCTTGCAGACTCGAATTACAAGGGTGTTTTCTCGCTGTCTTAATACAGAAAGGACTCCCCTGTCTTCTGTATATGGTGCAGTTGCCGGTAAGTAAGGATGTGAATCTTTCTTTTACCCAGTATTTGAATGGAAGATACTAAACTACTAGATTTCAGAAATGTTGTGTATTATGTATTACAACAAAGGATTTTTACTCATTAACCTTGAAGAAAATAAACCATAGAGCTTGAGTCAAAAATATGAAATCCAGTGTTTATAAGTTTTACTTATCATATCCATAAAGAACACTTCATTCATATATTAGATTTTACTATTGTATATCAAATTGCAATTTAATACATATTAGATTTGACCATTAACCCAAAACTGATGGACTTGGCATGTGCATACTTTGACTTTACTTTATTAATTGTTTCAGCACATAGATGGCTCCAATGACTACTACTTGTCTGTTTACCCTTTGCATTCATTTTCAAAAATATTTTATGTCTTCTAATATTGTCAATAACATTATTGTAATTAGAATGTCTATAATTGAAATAACACCATCTATATTGATAGCATTAGTAAGAAAAAAAAAACATTTTTCCCATAAATTCAAGGAAAGGTTAAGTCAAGTAAGGTCACAAGGTCTACTAATTGACTCCTTTGTGGCTAAGCACTTGCAGAGCCATCTATGTGCAGAGACATTTCACAAAAAATTGTAATATGAGCACAGCATTTTCCCGGTAATGTTAGGTTAACATCTTATCCTATTCACAATATGCTCTCTCCACTATAAGAATGCATTAGCATTTGATTAGATGCCATAACAAAATGAGTATCAGACATTTGATATGTTGTAGGAAGTATTTAAGTCTTTTTCAAACCTTAGTACCAAAAAAAATCCTTTTCTTATTTTGTGATTTGTTTAAAGAGTTTGTTATGAACTACAGTTTATCCTAGACAAAACTGAAGAAAGTACTGTGTGCTTTGAACTATGGCTAAAACAGGTGCTCATGGCATTGATACTATATTATCTTAATTTTTTTATACTTTATATTCAAAGAATGTGTAAATCTAATGGTCTATAATTTTAGACAAATTTAAATGTAAGTAGAGGCATTTTAATGGTGTCCTTGCTTCAAATTTTGTGATTTGTTGAGGGAAATTGCACAGAATATATACATTTTGGTCACAATGTAAATAAGGAAAGTACAATTATTTGCATAAATGATACTGGAACTGTTTGTCCATGGTGTTCATTGAGTAACAAATGACAATAGGTTTCAGATAAGAAAAGATATTTGATTATTAGTTTGGTGTGTGCAGTAGTAGTATTGTATGTCTTAACCTAATGGATCTGGTTGCATCACGGTAATCAAACACCTAAAATCTGGGCATGAGGCTTACTTGAGCAGCCGCTGGATGGCTGCTTGTAGGCCATGCACATGCAAACACATGTGTGCAGTGGCAAGACTCAGTGCCTCCTGTTCTGCAAGAGCATTTTTAGCTTTTTGGCCATTTTCCAATGCCCATATTTGCTGTTTGATTTGCTTTAACCAGATAGTTATATTTTCTTTGCATAGACTCCAATCATCTCTCTAGGTAGTGTACAGCTCATGCAAGGAAAACAAGACTGTGTAACACTATATTACTTTTTTTTTCTTCTTCTTTCTTCTTCTTTTCTGCGTAATATTCATTTTTCTGTAATACAACCTGCATTGCTGCTCATGGCGCCAGGAATACGATGCCGAGCATGGAAATGGCATCTTCCATGGAGTTGGCGCTCTTCCAGTCACCTTTCACGGACATTTCACTCCACCCTCATTTATTGATGGGAATAATGCAAGATCACATATAAGTAAAATAAATCTCCCAATAGGTTTGTGCACTTGTGGCTCACAATGACAGGTGCGCATCACCCGGCCTACAGACTGAAAAACATTATGATGATCAAGCTTGGTTCTTTTCTGATTCTGAAATAAAGATCTTTTAGCCCACATCTTTTTTCCTCGAAGAATATTGAAATTGAAATCTATTGTTTCCCATCATGGTAATGTGGATAAAGGAATCAGTTTTCTCTTATTACTGTAACATTATGATACACATAATGTTAATGGTGATAATGAAAAATAACATTATAGACAATAATAGCATTAGAAACAAACATGTTTTAAAAAATATCAAGGAATGGGGAAGTCAGGTCACATAGGGCTGATTAACTGACTCTATGGTGGCAAAGCACTTGTGGAGCTATCAGTGTGGAACAAAATTCACAGAAAACTACAGTCAACAGTACATGTACCCAGGCCATTGGGTTAAACCTTTTTACCAAATCACATCCCATGAGCAGTAATTACCTTGGAATAGTATATCATTCATTCCAAGGAAATGTTTATGAATGTGATTTATCTTTTTAATATATCCTTTCTGCTCAATTGTTTAAAGTTTTGTGTCTCTAACTATTACTCTTTATTTACAGGTTTGTCAGAACTTGGTCCTGAGGTGACGAAAGTATTTGTGTTACCCAAGCTTCGTGCATTAAGTGACAAGATTGAGCAGTGCATGGAGGGCATGAATGCCTATGACAAGAATGCTGCTTCCCACATCAAAGGCTTATTACTGGT
>NC_061854.1:9948453-9950953 GCF_019202785.1 Penaeus chinensis
TAAGAAAAATATTCCACTAGGCATCATATTCATAATCTTCCTCCCAGTCCTCCAGGCTCTCCCTCCTATGAGAAGTGCCCTCCACTGGTGCCTGGTTCCTCTTATCTACCCTGCTCTCCTGGTCACTCTCCAAGAGGAATGTCAAGTCCTCGGGCGAGATAAGCCGCTGTTTCTCCAGCAAGCGGTGGAATAAGAACTGTTGCCTCTCCTTGTGATCCCCGATTTTGTTTTTCGTTTCGGGGTGGCCCGCTGCGCTGTGTCGTATGGCATGGTGGTGACGCTCCTGCTGGCGATGCCTTATACTTCTCTCAGTTTCGCGCTCGCCTGGTGGCGTGACAGAGAGGAGTCTGCTGATCGTTGAGTCGGGAATGGCGTCGATCTTCGGGTGTTCGAAGGCATATTCGAGGTCCTTGATCCGTTCCTGCTGGTCACTTGAGGGTCTGTGGCCACCGGCTTTGCTAGTGATTATTGGACCATCGCGGACCACATCATAAGCTACATATTTTTGTTTCTCAGGCTCGAGTAACACAATATCCGACGGTTTAAGTTCCTGCAGTGTTTCAAGGCTAACTTCGTCAGCTGTAGGTCCTAGAATGTCTTCCTCAATTTCTTGCACCGTGACATAACTACCTTTCTGTTTGTGGGGGCTGGAGAGGTAGTCCAGACTGGGCTGTCGTTTCTTTAGGTCACTAAATTGTTTCATTACTCTTTTCTGTGTCGTGAATTCAATAGGTTCATCAAGATTTAGATTGTGCTCCTCTTGGAGAAGTCTTACGATTACCTCCTCCTCTCTTTCAACCTCCTTCTTCTCCTCCTCGAGGAAGCGGTGCCATTCTCCAAAACTCACAGCGTCCTCGTATTGGTCGGAGAGCCCCGGAAAGAACGTGACGTCAATTTCCGTGCCCTCTGACTGAGGCAGGGACACAACTCCCGCTGTTTTCCTCGTTGCGAGGACACCGAACAGAAGGCAAATGTTCCACAGCCACATTTTTAAAAATATATCCTTGCCAGTGGCAATTTTTACAGATTTCTCTGGTTCCTTGAGCCTGTAATTGAACGCTGGCAACACACTTTAAGTATAGAGGAAATTGTCCGCCCTCTCTCTCTGATGGTCAGCCAGATACTGACCTCACTCGGCCATATGAAGGAGCGTGTACCCCTCTCCCCCACATACGGTGAGGGGGCGGGGGTTCATATAGCATACACACTGTGGTCTCAAGAACTTCACATTTCGCGATTGGTTTCAGTTTTTGTTCTTTGTCATATATGTGGGTTTAATTAGCACTAGTTTTCGCAATAATTCAAGGGATATGACAGTAATGTTAAATTCAAATTTTGCAACACCAATTATTTCATGAAATTATATTACACTTACAAATAGTCTACTCTCATTTAGCATACAATTTATAAGTAACTAAACAAGATGTATGCAGGTAGGCTAATGTCAGATGGCTAGGGGAAATATAGACACTGCTTACCCGACACTCGCCACAGATGTGGTCCGCATTTAACACCATTTTTTTTTCTCTCTTGCTTTGTTTAAAAGCCCGAAGAAATCGTCTCCTGGATCATATCGATACTGCTATTATGTAATCTAAATAATTTCCTTTGATAACTCAGTGCAGCAACCCCGACATGTAAGAGAGATTTAGATTAAATATATACCGCCGAGTTGGTGACAGGCATCTCTGCCTAATGATGACGATTATCCCTGGGAGGTCGAGGCCGGAGGAGACCGACAAGAGGATAAGCGAGGCGGAAAGGACGCGCCGATACCTCACGCAGGTCCGGCTCCTCAGCTCCCATGCTCAGGCCACTTGTTTGTCATTTCTCATAGGAATCAAGGTCTAGATCTTTCTTTAGACATTGATAGAGCTATTACTGCCTTTAACATTTTTCTTCAGTTATGCTTATCAATATTATATCACTTTATATATATAAATGAGTGTGTGTGTGTGTGTTTGTGTGGATATAAATATACATGTGCGCCGGTGACATTCATTCAATTACTATCTCCATATCTGTGTAGATAATCTTAGATAAGCTGTCGATAATAAATATGATGTTAATGAATAAAATCAATTCAAAGATAATACAAGATGTCTATGAAGATATCTTGGTGAAGTAGTATATATGTTATATGTATGTATCTATGTACAACTACGCATGTGTATGTGTAGGGAGCATGTTCGTGTATGTATAAGTGTCTGTATGTTCGTTTAAATGTGTCTGTATTCGTATGTATGTGTGTGCTGGTACGTGGCCACTGAAAACATTACGCTCGCCTGGCTAATATTGACAGAGAACCTGTATGACAACGAGAAAGATTTTGGCTGATAGGTGGAGACAAGAATTTCCTCTGTCCAGAAATTTCAATGCACGTGTAGCGGCGTGTGTTTTTTGCCGGTATGAGCCCACCCATGTTATCGTGTCAAACAATTAAACTGATAACCAAACAAATAACAGATAAATGACAAAACAAAAATAAATGCGATTTTTC
>NC_061854.1:9953453-9968824 GCF_019202785.1 Penaeus chinensis
TTCTATCATATTTCGATGTTTGTTTTGGCATTTTGACTCTACATCTGATTCAAAACTAAAAGAGTGCGATGGAAATGTAATTTAAACCTTATATACTTAAATAACAATATAATACAATAATCGATGATAACATTGGGCTGATATGTGAACAGCATAATTCCAAACTGCCTACTTTAGCTTGCCAAATGATTATCGTAGCTGAGTGACGGGTAGTAAGTTCGCCAATGCAAGATCGTTATGTAGGGAAATTATTCTTGTTTGTCCACCTATACTGTGTCGCTTATCTCCTTGTTCCTCTCACTCTTCTCACTAATTACTCACTGTAGACCACGCGCGCGCAGAACCTTTTGCGGCGGCTTGCGAAGAGTCCACAACATTCTGGTTTCCTTTGAATAAGTTGTAGGGCAGTAGGTCCGGAATATATTACTAAGGATTCACGTCATCTTTTCAGTTACACTTTACAAACTGCACTTTCTCCCCCAAACGTTTCTTCTCTTAACGCATTCAGTGCCAATCTATAAAGGAAGAGTGGTAAACGCTTTGTCATCTGCCTTCAGAATTATGCAGGGGATCCTATTAATTAAGTTATCAATCATTTAGATTATGCTCTGAGAATCACTCATCACTCCAGTCACAGTTCGTGGAGTCCTTCAGAGAGCGATACCTTCTTTCCGGGCACTCCTGACCAACCAGTCGTCCTCCGCGGCCTCGTCTTCGTCGTCGTCCGCCATGTCCAAGTCGAGAGTGTGGTACACGCGCCGCCTCGCCCGCCAGTGCCGTCTGTGGAAGCAAGATTACGAACTTCGTGAAGCAAATTTCTGCGCACGAGACGATTTCAAAGAAAGCATACTAATGTCAGAACATGAAGCGAGAGCAAGTTCCGGTCATACACCATACCTGGTGAAGAGAGCGACGGTGCCCACGACGATGGCCACGATGCTTGCCAAGAGCGTGGCGACCATCAGGAGGGGCCGCACTGAGCCTCCTGCGCCTTCCACACACAGCCCCCATACCGCGGACCCGACGCCCACGCCCACGCGCCAGCACCACCACGACGCCCATGCTTCGCGCTCTTGATCACCTGGAGAATTCAGAGAAATTACGTAATACAGAATACGCATCATGACTGACTTTTCTTAATACATGTACCACAGTACGTAAGTGCATATACATATATATACACACACATACATGGTTGCATATATATATATATATATATATATATTATACATTTATACATATATAAATGTGTTTATACATATAGATCTTTGTGTATGTGAATGTATGTATATGCATATAGATTCGTATATTTTCAGTTCTAGGCGTATACACAAACATTTTAAAACAGTTAAATCCTACATTACAATTCTAATTAGTTTAATCTAAATGCACGAACGAGTTTGCGTTTGAATGTAATTTGCATTAATTGACCGCGGACATCAAGTGTATTCTGTTTTTACCATATCTAACCTGCTGTTGGATGAACCAATATAGAATTTTGTATACTACTTTACTCTCTATTTGTAAAGATTTTATTTTTACATTATGGTGTCTGCACGTTTATATATATATATATATATATATATATATATATATATATATATATATGCCAGTTGATGGTAATACATCACTGTTGAATATATACATGGTTGTACACATTACTCCAGCTTTCAAACACAAACGCAATCGGATAAAAAAAAAAAAAAACAGAATTCATCATCTATGTTCTAAATACTAAATACAACTTCACTTAAAATACAATGTTTGTGTTCATTTAGTCTTATCACGTATCGTTATAATGAACATGTAGAATATCTTAGGTAATTCGGAATTGATTATGACAACGAAAAGAATTCTAACAGCAAATCGACCGTCGTTTCATAATATAACTGGACTCTAAGATGACAATACTCTTTAGTGGAATATATATCTCGTGACTTTTGTTATTCCACAACATTAATCATAACTCAGAAATCTACCAGGCATATTTAGTTAAATGATAATTATAAATGATCGCGTTCAAAAATAAACGTAACCGTCCCAGATTGAAAATCATATATATCGCAATTTCGAAATGCACTAAAAGCCTACGACACAACGTTCTGAACTCAAAATAATAAAAGCCTTTTGAAATGACATCATGGACGTCTCAATACCAGTCATTTCAGTTTATGGCGGATATATCTAGGGGGAAAAATGAAAATGACAGAGTGCAGTATATTACAGAAATGTACATATTTGGTATGGCTGTAACGGAAGAGAAAAGATGGCCACTGCTGATTTTGCCACGTGTGTTTCTTAATTCTTGGATCTATCCTTGCTCGTATCCTGTGGGGAATGATTAATGGCAAACGCACTGTTCTATTTGCGGGTGTGGGCACTGTATCGAATGTGTATGTGTATGTGTATGTGTGTGTGTGCGTGTGTGTGTGCGTGTGCGTTGTGCGTGTGAAGTAGCTGAGTGAGTGACTGACTGACTAAGTGAGCGAGTGCATGCGAGTGAGTGAGTGTGTATGCGTATGTTCGTATACTCACTATTCGTTGCTTCTCTTGCCTCAGAAACAGCACTTAGACAGCACTTACCGACGGTGGCGAGGAGCAGCGCGTTGTGTTTGATGGCCACCCACATGAGGGCCATGCCGCTCCCCAAGCCCACGTGCGCCGCCACCACGCCGCTCACGCCCGAGGACCCCCACATGATGGCGAAGTTCAGCAAGATGGCCAACCCGCACATGCTCATGGTGCCCTGGAGGCCGATGTGAGCCATCAACCACCGCTGGGTGTGGAGGGCGAGGCCTTCCGCCACCAGCGTCGCCGCCACGGCCCCCGTCTGCGCTGCCAGCCTGGAGCCCTGGAACGCGTGCTTTCATTAATATTTCATAATTTTCATATACATGTGCAATCACACACACACACACACACACACACACACACACACACACACACACACACACACACACACAGACACACACACACACACACACACACACACACACACGTGTGTGTATATATATCTATATCTATATCTATATATATCTATATATATCTATATGTATATATATCTATATATACATATATATATATAC
Source organism: Penaeus chinensis (assembly GCF_019202785.1). Lineage (NCBI taxonomy): Eukaryota > Metazoa > Arthropoda > Malacostraca > Decapoda > Penaeidae > Penaeus > Penaeus chinensis. The sequence continues at coordinate 9,956,540 of NC_061854.1, forward strand.
ATATACATTTATATGTGTGTGTATATAAATATATATACATACATACATATATATATCTACATAAATAAATGAATATATAAATATATACATATATAACTGCGTGTGTAATATATATATATATATATATACATATAAATACACATATACATATATGTGTACACACATGTATATATAGATATATACATATATACATTTATACTTACATACATATATATATATATATATATATATATGTGTGTGTGTGTGTGTGTGTGTGTGCGTGGTATATGTATGTATATATATGAATATATATACACACATGTATGTATGTATATATATACATATGTATGTATATGTATATATATGTATATACATATACATATATATACACATATATAAGTATATATACACATATATATCTATGCATATATATATAATATATATATATGTATATATATATATATATATATATATATATATAAGTATGTATATATATGCACACATACACAAATACAATCAGACTGTCTAGAGATGTCACCTGTGAGCCCGTGATTTCCTGGATGAGCCAGAGGCCGAAGGTGAGCGTCAGCGCCGCCAAGCTGCCGGTGACAAAGACCCACGCGTGGAAGGACATGCGGCGCAGCCCCTCGCGAAGCACCTGTGAGGCCGAGGTTGTAATTACGTGTAGATTTGTTTATAAATGTTTTCATGAGTATTTTATCATTTCTATGTTGCCGTTTTAGAACTATACGGAAGCTTTTTTTTGTATTAAGAGGTATATAGTTACAGATTAAAATGTTATAACAAACCGGAACGAAATGTAGGCCTACCTCGTCGTCCAGGTAGAGGGAGAGGGGGCGACGGGTTTTGGGGGGGTCCACTGATCCGTACGGAACAGGAATCACCAGCACCATCAACACTGTGCACGCCCCCAACGCCAAGTGCATTCCCGCCAAACCTCCGAATGCGCCTATGCCCACGCCCACAGCACACGCAGTGATGGATATGACTCCAGCGCCCAGAACCCACGCCCCGGAGGTGAGTTTAGCCCAGAGGTTGTGATTGGCATAGACGCTCAGGTGAAAAGTGTGCGTGATGGTGCGCTGCAAGATGTCCTGGCTCACTCCGCCTTCATCGTAGCCGTGGGCGTAGCAGTGCCAAAGCTGTGCCACGGCTGCCTCCACGCCCGACCCGAGCAGAGCACCGAAGACTAAGAGGAAGGTCACGCCTACTTTTATGCCCATGAGGTTCTGGTCGCTCATGGCCACAATCGGATCAGACGTTTTTGTGTGATCATCAGTGTTTGTGGCAGTATCATGGCCCTTAGATTCCGGAGGGACTTCAGCTTTCGAATGCTTCTTGCGACTTACGGCCCGCTTATGGCGACTCGTCTGGCTTCTCCAGTCGGTATTGGTTCTGCCGAGTGGATACTGAAATCCCTCTGAATAGTCGTCAGAGCCGAGAGCTCCGGTGTCTGGGTATGGCGGATGATGAATGTCGTATTTCCGAGGATGAGCGCTTTGACTTTGGGATCGTGAATTGTAGGACATGAAAGTACGTTCGCCATTGTCCGAGTTGGACTGTCCGTAAGTTGGAATCCTTGGAGGGTAAGACAAGGCGGGCTGCTTGAGAGACAGAAGGTTGATGGGATCTCCTCCTTTGGTCTTGTCCGCGGCTGCTGAAAAACGTGACCACATCGAATCCTCCTTTTTGTTGCCATAGACGTTAGGACGCTGGTGAGTACCACCGGGGACTTTGTACGAGTTTCGATTCCCAAACGGCTGAAGGACCTTCATATGCTGTGACTGAAGGTCTTGTGATCCAATGAGGCCGAGCCGAGGGTTTTCTAGATTTTCCAGAGTATCCTCGTTATCATTGTAATAATCCTCATATTCACTGGGAAAAGCATGATTAGATATGCTATCGTAGTTATCTTGTAATTGCTTTGTCGGTTGTAGGAGTCTATATCCGTGATGTTTTTTGCCGTTGTTTTTATGTTCATCTTCATGTTGTTTATTCCCATCTTTAATTACATGCTCTTCGTCAGAAACCTTATCAGAATTTTCCTTTGATGGGTTTTCATATTCTACATCCTCATCCAGCTCTTCACTCGTGTTAGGCGGGGCATCTACATCTGGTGACACGGCCACGGTCTGCATTACCTCGGGGGGAGCTTCGCTAAGCTCTTCCTCCTGTTTTTCTGTTGTGTTTGTTGTATCGTCGTGCGTGCCAGGGCTAGCTGTGTCGTCGCTGGAAACGTTGGCTTCTTGCATGTTACCGTTGGAATGACTCGATGATGAAAATGAACTACCATTTTGGTATGGTGGAGGAATCGAGCTTATGTTTGTCGGTTTTGATTCTGGTGTGGTTGGTAAGGGAACGTTCTGCGTTGGCGTTTGTGACTGCGTCGTCCTGTTCGGTTTGTTCGTCTCTATCAAAGCGAGGGTGTGAGAAAGAGTGGTCTCGTGAACTGTGCTGGTGGATGAGGTCGTTGTGAGCTTTTGGGTTGTCGTTTCCGAGGCCGGAGTAGGTATCATGGCTGCCATTGTGGTGACGTCTAAAGAGTCATCAGTGCTGAGAGATACAGGTCCCGGCACGTTTTGTACTGGTAGTGATGAAGACGAAATGTTATTAATGATCTGTGAAAGTTCTCCCGGAGCCCCGCCGCACGAAGGGTAGTTGCTTCCAGAGCTGAAGGGCAGAAGGGCGACGGAGGACATCTGGAGGATGGTGGAGCCCGCCAACAGCATCACCAGCACGAGGCGTCGCAAGGCTCCGCTATGAGTCCGCCTCATCGCCGACAAACTGACACCCACGCCCACACTCGCGGCCAGGGTGATGACGGCGACCATCATGCCCACCGCTGCGCAGGGAAGATGGCAATTAATGTTAATGATTATATATCATGAGTGAAAAATGCTAAATGGAAATAATGTTCACTGAGATTATTACCAGTATAACTGATATATATGATGAAATTACTAAATATCATGTAAACCATAATGGAAATGGCTGAAGTAGGGTTTCAAGCATGTTTAACTTTCATGATTTAAATTCGTTTCAATGTTTTGACTAGTCATATTCCGCTCAAAAGAAAGGGACAGGAATTGTACGTTATTTATTATTACTAGTAACAGTATTACTATATTTTATATTTATCTATTTCACAACGAAACACAAGCTAAACATATAAAGCAGATACGGAAATAAATCTTAGAAAATGGAGTGCAGTTTTTGTAGGGGGAGCCATTTTAATTCACAGGTATTGAGTTTTGGGCAGAAACTCGTGTCACTTTTATTGTTAACTCATTCTTACTGTTATCATTTACACTGATGATTGTTATTATCAACATCATTATTAAGTCATTATTGTTGTTATTATTATTAGCATTACTATTACTATTGTGATCATCAGATATCATTGTTGTTATTATGATCGTCATTGCTATTATCCTTCTTTTTAATATTATTATTATCATTACAGTTACTATCGGTATTATTAGTAGTTGTTATTATTACTGCTATTATTATCATTATCATATTGCTGTTAGCATTATAATCATCATCATTATTACCATTGCAATTATCGTCATCTTCATCATAATTGTTACTGGGTATCATTAATGTTGCTGCCATGATTATGAATCATTATTATTTGGTCTATAGTTTATAATTTGTTTATTATTTCCATTACATTACTGATGTTTTCAATACTGTTTTAAGCCTTTTTCGAACAATTGGCATCCCGATTAGCATTATCATAATTGTTTTAGTTGTTATTTTCATTAGTATTATCATTATAAGTTTTATTGTTATTGTTATCATCTCCAGTGTCAAGACTATCATCATAACTATCACTATCACTATCAATATCACATAATAATTAATTTCATTATCATTTTATAGCCATAATGATTATCATATATCATTACTATTGCTCTTATTAGAAGAAGCATTGCCTTTTAATCACTTCATTTTATCAGTATCTCCTGGCTATCAAATTTCCTTAGTTTCGTGCTATTCTCAAACAGAGTATGAGAAATAAACCAACGTCAAACTGCAACAACCATACTTACTTCTGGCCTTCATCCCGGTAGCATGCAGGATAAGAGGCGCCCATGGTAGCAAGACAGCCTGCGACGCCGTCAGGAGGAAGAGGAACACGTTGATTCGCCAGCCACCCTTCACGCCCACGCCCATCCCTCCGCCCATGGTCGCTCTCAGTGGTGAAAAGAAGCGTCAAAGTCAGCGGGTCAAAGCAGCATGACCAGCGGGTAAAGTCATGAGGTTCCCTGCGCAGTTGTTCACTCGGGTTTGCAAGTGTTCATGAATGCGACGTTTTTGACTCAGATTCTCATGGCAGCCTGCAGTTGTCGGGCAGGACACACTGGCGCCGCAAACAGGTGACCAGGCACGTAAAAGGGCAAGAAAATGCGCACTCTGCTTACACCCTTGGTCCTCGAGAAGTGTGAAGAGTGTCTTTTTCTTTTCCGGAGGATTTAGAATTTTCTGGTCGCTTCATGGACGTCTCGGGAAGAATTATTGTGAATATCTTTTTAGCACCTGAAGGCCGAAAAGAGATTTTAATTATAACATATCTATATATCTGTTGATTAATTCATTCTTACTGCAACGCTTTTGGTTAAGCATTTGCAGAGAGAAAACGAGCTGCATGCAATCCGGTCGACATTTCGGTTAAGTCAGTTGTGATTTGTTCACAACTCCTAATAAGGTCACTAGATGCGATTTCGTTTACGTATTGATGTCTGTTGAAGAACTACAAAGAACGAATCTGTTTTGCGCACTTTGTTTTACTAAAGCCTTATCTAATCATGCGGTTTAGTACAAATCCCCAGTTATTCTTAAGCGAATAATGAACCAAACGGCGACTCGCATATGATTTCACAGTGTTAACTACTTTATATTACATTACAAAAGGGTAATGTCATATAAAGTAGTAAAAACGATATTAGCAATACTAAACTGCCTTTGAAAATTTAGAATGTTAATTAATCATTATTGTTCTTGATCACCGCCGTCTGCATTTTACTTCCAAACATAAATCATGAAAAACATCTGACTTACAAAACCACAGCACAATTGTATTCCTTGCTTTTCACTGCTAAGAAATATGAAACATAATGTCGCATAACACGTACACAGTATATACAGTATGTACGATACATACAGTCTTAATTATTATTTCATCACCTGGTATTCACACGTATCATCTGTAGCCTAAAAATAGTCTCACTTTCACAACCAAATACATGTTAAGCACCACAACCAACAGACTACAGAGAATGACTAGCGTGTAACTCGGGAGAGGATGTGTTACTTTGATCCCTCTTCTTTCAGCAAGCTCAGGATATCGTCACCACTTCCGAACTTTTATCTGAATCCCACTGATAAGAGAAGATTGCGAAATAAGTCTCCCATTTTCTTCAGGACAACTTACGGAATCCCTTATTTTGTGTTGCTGGATGGAATTCTCTGCACCAATATCAGCCATGTGAAGCACTGAGGTGACATATTTACTGAGTCTATCAGTTGAAGTTAGAGAGGATGTCAGTGTGATAACGGGATGGCCTCTCCCACGCGTGCGCTACGTAATCTGGGAAACTCTAAACAGAGGGGGAGAAATAAGTACATAGACTGAGAGAACAGGAAAAGGCGAAGGAGGGAAGGAGGGAGGGAGGGAGGGAGGGAGGGAGGGAGGGAGGGAGGAGAGAGAGAGAGAGAGAGAGAGAGAGAGAGAGAGAGAGAGAGAGAGAGAGAGAGAGAGAGAGAGAGAGACAGAGACAGAGACAGAGAGAGAGACAGAGACAGAGACAGAGACAGAGACAGAGACAGGGACAGAGACAGAGAGAGAGAGAGATGCAAAGAAATGATAGAAGAGAAAAAGTAATAGCCCCCACCCAAAAAAAAGGGAAATCTATATAATATCTATTACTCAATAAAAAGCAACGGTTGTAAATCCTACCGATAAAAAAAAAAAAAAAAAAAAAAAACACGTGAATACATTTTTTTTTATAGATATCGCAAATGCAGACGGTACACACTAAACACGATATTTTTTGAATGAACAAAGTTCAAACAAAAATGACTGAAGACATGAAAGACAAGATCACTGCATCCTCTCTGCGGGACAACAAACACTTCATATACAATTTGGATCAGCGTGAACAAAGCCAACGGTGTTTGCTTTTGTTGTCTGACTTTTTAAAATGTCTACGAGAAGTTGTGTTGAAATAGTATAGTCATCAGCTGAACAGGCCGTATAACGCTAAACCGATACGGAAGGTTGATGTTGATGCACTACAGTTAACGAGTCCTCCCCTTCTGAAATAAAATGCATTTATGCTATATTTTTATCTCTCTCCAACCTGTAATCATTGGAATACATGCTAATGCATTTACATGACAGTATCACTTCTTATGCATAGATATGTTTGCATATTCACGTAAAAATACAACAAAATGTGAAGTTGATAAATCTATCATTACTAGAATAAGAGTATCCACAACACTTCATACGTTGATCACTCTCGACAACAGAGAATCGCAGGAACACTTGTAAAATTTCCAAAGCGTTTGGCAGAATTTTCAGAACAAGGAGGTCAAGATGAATAACTCTGGGATCCAGACTCTGCATTTATGTTTTTTCACATTCTTCCACCATTGTACTTTTTGGACACGCATACATCTTCAATGCATTTTCAAACTATCCACAAACGTACTTGATTACAGTGCTAAGCGTGGTTCAGCATCCTTAACGTGCAGCATTTGACAGCAGATCAGTGATCACACTAAGGGTACAAGAGAGTGACTAATGCACTGGCCGATGAACCGCTGTGGACAGGTGACTAGGCCCACAAATGTTTCTGACTGTTTCGCTTTTTATGGAATATTTTCGTCCTTTGGTAATGCAGGAAATACATATCTGATCTCTAGATTTAGTATCTTATTCCTAGAATCACTAGTGAAAAGATACAAGTTGATGTCTATGAAACACTGCATTCACACATATAGGAACTATAACGATTTCGTTTGAGTGATGATTGTGAAAATACTCCATCGATCCGTACCAGCATATTACACGTGTAACACCTGCGTGGCCCTCAGGTGTGGAGCGGGCACGGCCGTTCCCCCTCCACTAACGCAGTAGTGTTTCCACCAGCATTTTGACACCTCCCACGACAAAGTGTTCCATTGCCAACAGTCTTTCTTGTCTCATCATCACTGCTTTGATAATTCCTTCAACTTTATAACACCTGTAAACGTTCTTCCATTCTGTTCCCATTAATTTTGAAATGATGCCTTTACCAGTGCACTGACTCCTGACCGTGACAAAACCTAAGAAGTAATGCAACATCGTAAAAGAAAAAGAAAAAAAAACGAAGACCATAAGAAAAACAGATTAGCCATCGTGGTTGACTTATATTTTCACGTGCTGTATTTGTGTAATATTATTTTAAAATATCGTAACATAAACTGACAGAACTAGCATTCACGAGGAGAATTCATTAACGCAAGTCCTGTTATTTAACTCCCAGGAATGCCATAAGCTTAAGAACGTCGATAACTCCAACATTAACGCAACAACATACGAAACAGATTAAGAGTCCAGCGGATTTATTATGCCTTTGCTGAGAATATAATAAGTCACCGAAGATCTACTTTCATCAGCGAAGTAACTGTGATGCATTTCCACCAGTATCTGTTTCCAGAAGAATATTGGTCCCATTACCAGTGTTTGAGGTTAAACGCTGTGGTGGACCAGCTTCTGCTGTAGAAGTTCTTTCATTTCACTGTTGTTGTTGATTCTGAAGAGCCTGTCCTCCAAAATGCTCAGTACTTCAACATACCGCTTCTCAAACACTCTGTCATTTGAATTTGTTACTTATTTCCCTTAAGTGTTCCAAAAGGGTAAACTACGAAGATTCTACCATTAAATATGTGCATCACATGTAAACACCGCTAACATCTTAAGTATTTTTAATAAATAAATATAACGGTAATACAGTCTTATTCTCAGTCCTTAGTAACACATAACACCACGGTCACAATACTAATCTTATTTTATAATGATTTTGAAGAGCTTAGCATCCCCAGTATACTACATCTCCTGTTTACAGACATATAACCCTATCTCAAGACATTATGAAATGGGTCAACTAATATACTTCAGTATGCTCGTGTGAATTACATTATCATGTCAATAACAATATTTAACTTTATCAAATGTACAAAGATAAACACTGCATTATATTTATTCCTAAATAGCAAGTCAATCATCAAAAAGGCTGAATAATCTCACTCCTTTATTTTATTGTTATAAATACATTTAAAATCACACTCTGATTCTGAAATATTTTGAGTATAAAAAGATAATGATGAAAGAAGACAATAGTACCAATAGAGTGTGTCTTGTAACTAGCCATTTTTGCATCTCTCGCGTTCTACGAAAGTCGACCATAATATTCTGTAACGTACAGGCTACTAGAAAAATCGTTGACGAAAACAGATCTTAATACAAGAACTGAATTCAAGTCAGGTGTTAGAGGAGTGAATTCTCATAATAATAAACTGTTGGATATTTTGAAGCAGCCTTGTTTACGATTCACTTCTTCCTTGTTTCCTCGGTAGCTTTGTACGGCAAATCGACGAGAGTTGTAATTTAGGAAAGTGGACTTCATATCCATTGCTCTGTCTTATGGAGACCTTAAAATCATAACTAATTCAGTGATGTATTTGAAAGATTCTGGGAAAACACAGACACGATGTATTATTTTAGAAAAGGCGAATGATATAAACAGAGAAGCTATGTATACAATATATTAATTTGAACTTTGTTAAACTTTGATGACCTACCACAATTACTTTTCTCATTATATTTTAGAAATACAATGATGATATAATAAGATGGTTGCAAATATTAGTCACTTTTTGCATTATTGTAAATTCACCGTTAATGGTCTGATATTACCATTATCATCTATATCATATATATCCTCGTTATCATCAGCAATACCATCGCTATTATCATCATTATAAGATTATCATCATCGCTAGAATTATAATTAATGTTACCATCATAAGTACATTGCTGTCGATATCAGGATCATAAAAATATAAATAGTGCTATGATTACCATTATCATTATTCGCACACACGGATATATATACAGATATATATGTGTATATATATGTATATATATATATATATATATATATATATTTATACATATGTGTGACTGTGTGTACATATGTATGTAAATGTTATCATTTTCGACTGTGTTCCTTATTTCAATTTCATTGTTTTTACACATACTATATATATGTTAAATCACATTTCGGCTATTGATTATGTGCTTTAAATGTTTTAATAATAGTATTTAACTGTGGGAATGTATCAACGTTATTATTAGTTACTTTAAGATTTTTAATCAGAAATACTATTATATCAGATATGGAATAATGATTTAATGATGCATATCTGTTTTTTTATTTGTGATTGAATTTCAGCAAATTATCATTAAAGCGAGAAATATAGTGAAAGAAAAAAAACTAGAGATGATGAGAGAGAGAGGGAAAAACTGAGCGTGAAAAACAACAAACTAAAAACTTTTTTCATTTAAAGAGTAAAGTCACTGAACTATAGCCATCAGCAGTATAATCAACACTCATCAATCACATTGTAAAGACCAACAAATTGTCCACATTTCTCCCATTCACAGAAATAAATGGACGAACCACCCATTCAGCCTCTGAGCTGCGCATCCCGACAGTCATTTTCAATTTCGTCTGCACCGCATAGTGCTGCCATCTGTTGGGGCTTTTTAGCTCCAGTTTCGACAGCTGTTTGTTTACGTGAGGAAAAGGTGAAGTGTCAGTTCTGTGTTTACTACATTTACCTTATCACTACGTCATTTATACAGGTAAGAAAGTGGATTTTAAAAAATTATAAGATTTGCAGTTAGGGAGATAGTAAGTCAGCTTGAGTAGTGGCTGTGTATTGGTGATAAATGGGGTTGACATGATACGTCTGAGTTTTCAAGACGTCCCTCAGATTTCAGGTCATGAGATTGACTTATCTGTGTTAATTGTGCCGTGTATGAAAACAGAGGAATGAATTATTACGTCTGTGGAGCATTGTTTGATATTCTAATTCCGTTATCTTCACTTTTAAACGAGATATCATATCGTGAATGTGTTGCATTGTAAATTCGAACGAAGAAATAACATCTTGTGCATGTCACCAAGAAGTCATGATTTTTTTTTTTTTTTCTTATTTTGTTTTTGCTTTTCCAGTGTTATGATATGAGTACTGCACTTTATGAATATAACGGAAAAGCCTGCTTCTGCTCGATTTCTAATAGCCAAGTACACCTGACTTCAGATATTCTTTAGTTTATATTTTAACAAGTATTATTAATATTGAATGGTGGCTTTTGTTGAAACTCCTTTTAAATAACTTAATATAAAGTGTTTTTGTTTATTACCTTTTTGTTTATTTTTGTTGTTTGTGGGAGTCTTTTTAAAGTGGTCTAGTATTAAAGGCTAATCATTACAATCTGTGCATTGAGCATTGAATTTGCACATTTTATGGTTAAATGTTTTTTATGTATGTGAGTATTTGAGATTCCAAGATGAGTATGGCTGCAGAATTATATATAGTATTCATGTAATTTATTTAATTATGTAATTCTTTATTAGTGTTTAAGTGGTTACAAAATTTTGTATACAATTGTTCTACTCTGTCATTTTTTATATTTCTTTTCTGTATTAACTACTAAATTCTACTCAGTGCTCTGAGTCATAGAAAAAAGTGTATTTTGGAGAAAAAGATTGGTGTCTGTCATGAAGATCATATTTTAAATTGAAGGTTTTATATTTTATATACATTTATATTTATCTCTATACATGTGTATGTATATACATATGTATGCATATTATATTGTTTATCATAAACAGTATATATTGTAATATTCAGATGTACTTGTTTTTTTTATCTAAAGAATTTTAATATATAACAATCCAGCAAACTGAAATGAAGAATCAAAATATATATGTGATTAGATCCTTTATGTTTGCAATATGTGACAGTACTAATCAAAGTACAGCATGCACAACAGCGCTAGTCTGCTGGTCTGTAGTAGTTTGTTAATACAGAGGAATTTTTGTTTTTTAAATTTTATGTTTATTCTTTTTGACTCCTAATTTATTTTATCACTTGATATTGGGTGGATTAATATCCTGAGTTCTAGTAGACAGTGGTAGGAAAATTTTATACAATATTTAATTTTATTTGAAATTAAAAGGATATAGCAAGTAGTTATTATCAGTATTTGCGTACGGCTGATTCACATCAGAAATTAAATGGCAGAATTGGTAAGATTGACTCTCTTGTCTGTTGTTAAGAATAGGACTGCACAAAACACTGGCATGGGATAGACCAGCAAACCACCTGAATTCAATTTTAGTACCAGTGAGGTTGACAAGCTCCAGCTTGCTTTTTCAGAGGAGACTGAATCATAAAAGTCATGATGCTATTAGATTGTAAATCACATGCACAAATTTGTGGACTAACCTTCACTTCTTCAGATTATTTTTGATACCTATCCCCATTCTGAATATTGACTAGATTTTTTTCAGTACAATATAGCATTATAGGTGCATAGAAATTAATGTGTTCTAGAAAATTATGGATAAATAATAATTTATTAGATAATTTAGTTTATATTCCATTTGTTACAATGGATATTCTTGGTGTGACATAGTGTCTGTTTCATTTTGCTTCTAAATCTAAATGTTGCTGAAATCTGCGTCTATTGTCTGTCTACCCATTGGTTCTTGGAACATTTAACGTCTAGTGTAGTTTGTTTTGTAAATGGTGTTTACTTATAGAGTACTCCACAAGGGATGTTATTGTTATTGTTACATTCATTATTTTTATTGCCATTATGATTATTATAATATCAGTATTTAATAAAAAAAGCATTTAATAAAAGAGATAGGGAAGACTAGTAATTGACTTCTTGGTAGCTAAGTACTTGTGGAGCCATATTTATTGTATTTACTTGTGTAAATACAATGAATAAGCTAAAATATAAGTGGAAATGGCATCTCCATATATAACATCATGTTCAGCTATGGGTCAAGTGTCTATCAGTTACATAGCACTGCACAATTGATTCTATTTATAAAATATGTATTGCCATTTCTTTTTACGTCTAGAAACTGATTTTTTTTTATCTGAAGAATATATTTTAATACAAAATATCAAATATGAGTACTGAAAAAG
>NC_061854.1:9973924-9976424 GCF_019202785.1 Penaeus chinensis
AATAAGAAATGGACCGTTCGGCCTTATCGCGTAGCCCAAGTGTCTTAGATTTTTTCTCTCTTATTTTGAGTGGCTGCGGTTCGGAGTTCGGGTGGGAGGAGGGAGCCGATACCACTCGCAAATTCGTCGGGAGGGGGAGACGGTGAACTCGCTTCGCCCCTTCTATCTCTCCCAGGCAGCCAATTGTAAACTTGCGAGGTCACAACTTAGAAAATTACGCCGGGACCCAGAATCTTAGCTGGCAACTTCGGTGAATTAAGTTTGGTATACACGCGCGGTGAGGGCGGGGCGGAAGGGGAGGGGGGAGGAGGGAGAGCAGGGACGTGTGGCCGATGAGGGGAAGTTTAGGTGAGGACTGATATCGATTGTGTAGTGCGTTACGATTATCATTTTCTTTGCCTCTGGTTTAGGGGAGTCTATTGAGCGGCTCTCAGGTGAATGCCGGCGTTCTCAAAGAAAAGTCTTATTTCATTTCGATGATTCATAGAATCTGGTTATTTAGCCGGATATTAACGCGGGTTGGCTTAGCCGCGTTCGTGACAGCCTGCAGGTTTAGCATCTCCCATTGTCTGAGGCGGCCATCGCTCATGTAAAAAGCATATTTATGGCAGGCGTTTGAATTACCCGCCGACCCGGTGATTGGGGGCCATTCCGTACCTTGCCCATAAGTTGGCACGAACACAGCATACTCAACTCGTGGCTCTGATACTGTACTCTTTTGCAGCCTGCTAATGGGCTAGGAATATTCATTGGGTGTTTGCGAGTTAGGCCAACTGCTCATCTTATGGTCAGCTGTTTGAATGAGATAAAGATATTGATCGAAAACTTAAGCGTGAGTGTGCCAGGCCTGGTGTTGTGGGAAGTTGATGCGGCCGCCGTTAGATGGCAGCACCAACCGATCAATCCGCCGCGTCCGCGTGCGCCAAGATGATATTTTCTTCCTCTATCTAATTTATATAAAGCCGCACGCACAGTCTTTTGAATTAGTATTTTGATTATTATTAAACTCTCAATTTTTCAATACTTCACTTTTACACTTTGCCGCCTTGCCACGCTTCGCAGCGGCTGTTTAGTGATAAGTCTAAAGTTTGCCTTTGTCCGGGGTCGTGCACGTTCCATGCGAGGAGCGATCCAGTTCCAGTCTTGTCGGCACAGCCAAGCTCTCGTGGTGTGTAGTGGTGACCTCAGTCGTAATAACGCCTGTTTACCAGTGATAATTGTGTGTTACAGTGTTTTTGTGTTTTTTTAGGGCCTGTGGATAAAAAGTTATTTCCTCTACATCATCGAAGGCACACCAGAAAATCGTCCTGGAAGAGGTTAGTTACGAGGTTCCCACAATCATTCCAGGATCCCGGGCGTTGGGGGCGGGAACGCAAATGTGGGCCGAGGTTGGAATGGCACACGAGACTCGGCCAATTCTCGTGGCCCTGCCTCGTGTGTTGCTGAGCTCATATTTTTATACTGAGCGAATTTCGTAACTCCGTTTTGCGTTTGCAAAAGAATTTTGAAAAGGGCGTAGAACCTTCCTCACGTGGGATAACCGATCGAGAGGACCTGTTCCACACGTCCCTGACTATAAAAAATATGGTAATAGAATTAAATAAATTTGTCATGCAAATCATCCGTAACTGATATGTCATTGGTTTCGTCGACGAGAATCCCAACAGCGCATGAAGAGAATTGGCAAGCTGAAGGTTTTCGTGTTTCAACCGATCACTCCATTGCAATGTCAACATTCAGCGGTGTGTCTGTTTTGGTGTTGTCATTCGCTCCTAAGTGGGTCGTGTGATCGTTGTCGCGTCATTCTCTTTGGGTCTTCTGATGGTGATGAGTGTGTTAACGATGACTGACGATGATGGTGGTTATATAAACATGAAGGGAGACCGGTGCGTGATAACGATATTTAACTTAATTTGAAATGCACTGTTGATATTCGTAGTTTAATACGATTTGCACGGCTTATCTGTGTAATTATTTTCGCGATAAACCTAAAGCAGATGATGATATTGGCGCATTTAGTAGGATAGTGATGTAACCATTTGTGCAGATAATTATTTTGACGATATATCACGGCTGTTGCTAAACGTAAAACGACATTACTGATTGTCAGGGTAATGACAAGGCTGATACGATAGTAATACGAATAGTAACGATAATGCTAGTAATATTAAATGATGCGAACGTTAACCTTGATGATGGCAGTAACGACGATAAGAGAATGCGACATTTAACGAGATAAAAATAAATATAATGTTAATGACGGTAGTAGGAAACACGTCGCTGTAATAATAGCAACCGATGATTTTATTGAGAAAAAAATAGCAGCAGTAATTGCAAGGGCTATACTGTAAATGTTAATTCTATTGATATGCGAAGTCAACAATTTACAGGGCTAACCTTTTGAAAGTGCGTGAGGTCACATTGAGTCTACGTACCATTAATTGTATTACACGGCAGGCGGATTTACCGGGGTTTAACGTGTAACGTGTACACCATACAA
>NC_061854.1:9981424-9983924 GCF_019202785.1 Penaeus chinensis
ATGGCACCCACCCTATGATTGCAAAATTGAAATGTTAGCGTTTGAGGGAAAAAAGGAAACTTCTACACATAAAATACGTTACTGTGTCTTTAATAGCGTGGTGTCGGGAGCAGGGAAAAAATTGTAATCTTAAGAGCTCTAAATGTCAGGTTTAAGTATTATTGCACAAGAGAACAAAAGGGACGTTTGTGCCAGGCAATTCCGTTATTGCATTAGGATCTGACGGTTTGAATCGTTGAAGGAAGATCAGGTGATTTTTTTTACGTTCGCGTGTTTGTAATTTTGTTTGCGTCTGTGTGATTGGTGGATCCTGGGAGAGGGAAAAGAGGGAAAGAAAAAGAAACACGACCGAGCAAAAAGGAAGAAGAAAAGGAAACCCGACAGGGGAAAGAAGTTAAGAAAAAGAAACACGACGGGATAATGAAGGTAAGAAAAAGTAACGTGGCAGAGTAAAGAAAGGAAGAAAAAGAAACACAACGTGGTTAATTACAATTCCTTGCATTTCCTGACGTTTGTTTATGCCGGGGTGAAAGAATGGGCCTTTCATTTTAGCTGATTTTCTTTCCGTAACAGCGTGGATTCTTTAGAGAGTCAAACTTTAATCGTTAAAATGGAGAGAAATATCATAATTTGTGGCATTTATGGGCACCGTCCACGTTCGCCCGGAAAGAAAAGAAAGAGAAGAAATAATGGGAAAATAAGATTAATTGGATTTGTTAAAAAGGAAAGGCAAGAGGAGCGAAACTAGGAAAAGGAAGATGAAATTAAAGGAACAGAAGTAAAAATAAACGTAGTACGTAAGTGTTGCAGCAAAGTAGAAAACGAAAAGAAAGATTGTAAGAAAGAGAGGAACGCCAGAATTGATAAACGGGAAAATTGCCTGAGATAGAATATGAAACAAAAATTAAGGGATGAACCAAGTAAGGCGAAAACAAAAGAAAATGGAAACTGTTGATTTGATAGTAATTCAATCTCTCTTTCTCTCTCTATCTCTCCCCTTCTCTCCCTACCTCCTTCCCTCCCTCTCTCCCTCCTCCTACCCCCTCTCTCGCCTCCCCCTCCCCCTCTCTCCCTCCCCCTTCCTTTCCCCCTCTTCCCCTCCCCTTCCCCCTCTTCCCCTCCCCTTCCCCCTCTCCCCCCTCTCTCCTTCTCTCTCCCTCTCTCTCCCTCTCTCTATCTCTTTCGTGTCTCTCTCACTCGCTCTTCCTCTCTTTCCTGCACGTCCTGAATAGAGTAGATTGCAGTAGGGTCGGTCGATGAGATGCGGAGACATCGGTGTAATGACTTCGTTGCGCTTTTGAGAGGATGATCGACATGTCTGCAAAAAGAGACGTGTGATTGGCTCTCCGGTCGTCGAGCTGGCGATGCGGTGACGCCTCATGACTAGTTAATCATTGGCGTCGTCCCGCGGAAAACGCCGTGCGAAGGTCAGCTGTCAATTGGGCGATCAGCGGCGGACGGTTAGGTTCCAACTCGTACATGGGTGAAGGCTGCGCTGCGGTCAGGTGAGGCGGCAAGTCACCCTGTCCAGCTGATTGTCATGGAGGCGGGATCCGGGTCGGGTTACCTAGGGGAAAGGTGGCTGAGGAAGTAAGGGGGGGGGGGGGGGTTAGGATGAAGCGATGTGGTTAAATACATGCGTTAGTGGTGATTAAGGATTTCCCTGTAAGGTGCTGGGAATTAGACAAAACTGCATGTGTAAGTGATCCCTTGCGTTTGAGTGAGTGTGAATGAGTGATTGGATGAACAAGCGAACGGTGAGAGTTGCAGGACATAGTGATGGTGCCCAGTTTGGTAAGGTGACACCATACCCTGACACCCCCACTTCCTCACGGACAGTTAGCAGGGTAGTCGAGGCAATTGGAGGGAGAAGGAAAAGAGATTGAGGTCGCCCTATTCAGGTGAACTGGTTACCTGCTTTGGAGTTTAAGAATGACTAAACTGAAGTTGAGATATAAGTATCAATAATTTAATTATATTCTGTTCGTACCTAAACCTTGGTACCTCATTGCCGTTGCTGCCATTCAATGATGCTCAATGTATCTCCTGGAGAAAATGATGTTCCCATTTTGTTCGAAGCAAAACTGCAAACCGTCGTGATGTAAACAATGTATCACTAACGTTGCATGTGTTCGGTACTAATGTTACACCTATGTATTCACATGTGCATAATTATTATAAATTCATATCGCAAGCACACTCGCACTCTCTCTCGGACTCGCACTCGACCCCCCGTACACACTCTTTATTTTGTCAAGAGAAAGCGAACCGTTTTTAGAGCCACTGAGTACACCTTTTGGAGGCGCGCTCCATTTATTCACTTGCAGACTCAAGTAGTAAACGTAAAAACAATTTTTTTTCGACCATATGTGCTATATCAGCGGAGAGAAGAACTAAACCTAGCTCAGTGCATGTGGATTTTTTTCTCATTTCCCTGATAACGGCACGAGTATAAGATCTTGAGTAAAGAAATAAAAGAAACTGAATTAAAATTGAAGCC
>NC_061854.1:9993924-9996424 GCF_019202785.1 Penaeus chinensis
CTTTTCCCTTTCTTTCTCTCTCCCCCTCTCTCTCTTTCTCTCCCACTTTCTCCTCTTTTTTTTCTTTCTTTTCTTTGTTTTTTTTTTTTTTTCTTTTTTTCCCTCCCCCCCCTCCTCTCTCCCTTTTTTTTTTTCTTTCTCCCTCTCTCTCGCTCCTCCAACCAAATATTTCCACCCAAATAACATAAACACACCACACACACACACACCCACCACACACCCACACACACCCCCACACACCCCCCCCCCATCACAACCCCAACACACACACACACATATATTAATAATAAATTTATATATAGAAATATATACAAAATATTCTATTTATTATATAAAAAAATATTTTTAAATATATAATATTATTATAAGGTACCCCTCCACCCCACTCCCACCTCCCCACCACCCCCACCCACCCCCCCCCACAACACACCACTCTCACACCACTACTTCAATCCCACAACCCCACCCCTAACACCACCGACACACACCCACCCCCCACCATCACATTCCCTCAACCCCCCACCTCACCCAACTCCTCCCTCCCCCCCTCCCCCACCCCTTTTCCCTCCCCCTCTTTCCCCACTCCCAACTCTCTCACCCCCACCCCGCCCACCCCCTTTAAAACCCCCTTCCACCCCCTCTTTTTTTCCCCTCCCCCCCACCCCTCCTCCCTTCCATCCCTCTCCACTTACACAAACCCGTTTTTCCCCCCCCCGCACCCCCCCCCCATCCCCCTCTCCCCCCCTTCCCCCCCCTAATCCAAAGACCGGGGGCCCGAGCCCCCCCTCCCCCCCTCTCTCTCCCCCTCTCCCTCTCCCTCCCCTCTTACCCTTTCCCCCCTTTTTTCCCTTTCCCCACCCTTCCCCTCCTTTCCCTTCGGCCCCCCAATCCCCCCCCCTTTCCCCTCCCCTTCCCCCTCCTAAACTTTTTCTTCCTTTTTCTTTCCCCCCCCCCCCTCCCTTTCTCTTCAAAAACCCCCCCCCCTCCCCCCCCCTCCCTCCCCCCTCCCCCCCCCCTCCCCCCGTCCCCCCTTCCCCTCCCTCCGCCCTCATTTCCCCTCTTCCTTTTCCTCCCACCTCCCTCCCGCCCCCCCTCCCCCCCTTTCCCCTCCCCAATCTCTCCCCCTCCCCTCACCCCTACTCTCAACCCACTCCTCCTCTCCCTCCTCCTCCCCCCTTTCCCCACTCCCCCGGGGCCCCTCCCCCTCTTTCCCTTTTCCTCCTTTTTCCCCCCCCCCCCTCCCTTCCTCTCCTCTCCTTACCCTCTCCTCCCCTTTCCCCCTTACTCCCCCCCTTCCCCCCTTTTTCCCCCTTTTCTCCCTCCATAAATATAAAAGAGACACACACACACACACACACACAACACACACACACACACACACACACACAAACACAAACAACAAACACACACACCCACACACCAACAAAGGACACACACAAAAACAAACCCCAACAACACAACACCCACTTTCCCCAAACACACTTCCTTCACTCACTCACCCAACTTCCTTATTTCTCCCCTCCCCCAAAACCCCTCCCCCTCAAATCACTTTTACTATTTACTCACATCATTCACTTCACTCTCCTCCCCACTAACCCTTCACATCCCTCCCCTTACTCACTCCCCCACTTCCCCTTCCTCACTCAACCCCTCCACCTCACTCAACATATCACACCCTTCCCCCCTCACCCCCACCCAAAATCCCCCCAAATTCCCCCAACCCCCCACAATCCCCAAAAAAACCCCCATCACCCATACAACCCCAAACATAGACATGCACACACACACACACACACACACACACACCCCACACACACACACACACACCACAAACACACACAACACACACCACACACAACACAACACAAACACACCCACATACAAAAACAATGCACGCACACATACCCAAAATGACACACACCCTAAAAACACACACATTCATGCACATATATGTGTATGATAGTGATATTGCTCATAGCGGCATGTAAAATGAAAGTATTAAAGTTCGTAATATGATGAAAAAGTATCATGATACAACCGATAGTAAAATTTCATTAATTAAGGGAAAAAAAGGCGATAATGCTGGGAATTATCAGAGAAGGGAAAAGGAGACGCGGCCCCCAACTCCCCCGCTGGTTTGGGAAAGGGGTTTGTGTGTGTGGGAGGGGTTTAGTATAGGATAGGATAGTGTAGTGTGGGTGTGGGTGCCTAGGTGACATATTAGGTTTAATCAATATATTGTGATCCGGACGTTAAGATTACTAAAAATTATTTTTAAATACTTATTTCCCTTCAATTTAAAACACGTCGGGCCTTCCATAAAAGTAGACCTACAGCTTTTGACGATAATAAAAGATACATGAACCTCTGTGTTTTATAAAAGAGATACATAATGTTCATAAAGAATTAGGCTGGCCTTTTTCTACTATATATGCATTTGTGAGCGCATAATACATATATACATAACAAGAATTTGATACAAAATAGTATATCGTTCTGA
>NC_061854.1:10003924-10006424 GCF_019202785.1 Penaeus chinensis
GCTTGTGAAGACGCTCGTTCGTCATGGGTACACGTGCGGGGACAATTTAGAGAAAACTCTCACTCTCTCTCTCTCTCTCTCTCTCTCTCTCTCTCTCTCTCTCTCTCTCCCTCCCTCCCTCCCTCCCTCCCTCCCTCCCTCCCTCCCTCCCTCCCTCCCTCCCTCCCTCCCCCCTCTCCCTCTCTCTCTCTCCCTCTCTCTCCCTCCCCCCTCTCCCTCTCCCTCTTCCTCTCTCCCCCACCCTCTCTCTCTCTCTCTCTCTTTCTCTCTCTCTCTCTCTCTCTCTCTCTCTCTCTCTCTCTCTCTCTCTCTCTCTCTCTCTCTCTCTCTCTCTCCTCTCTCTCTCTCTCTCTCTCTCTCACCTTCTCTCTCTCCCTCTCCCTCCCCCCCCCCCCTCTCTCTCTCTCTCTCTCTCTCTCTCTCTCTCTCTCTCTCTCTCTCTCTCTCTCTCTCTCTCTCTCTCTCTCTCTCTCTCTCTCTCTCTCTTTCTCTCTTGCTCTCTCTCCTCTATCTCTCTTTCTCTATATCTTTTCCTCTCTCTTCCTCGCTTTCCTCTCCTTCCATCCACCCTTTCTCTGTCCTTCCTTCTATCTCCCCTACCAACCACTCCTTCCCACCCCGCCCCGCCTGTCGCGCTGGTCCGACGAGGCCATAGGCACGGACATCTTTATGGGCATATACAAGACGGCGACGGTGCACGCCCAAATTTTGCGTATCATACCACCTACAGGTCCTTTCCCGCGGCCGGCAATTGGAAGTCCCTTCGGCGTGACGGCTGCTCGGGGGAGATAAAGAAGACCTCTTAAAGTTCAAAGCTGAAGTAAGCTTTTTGAGGGTGATGAGAGGAAAGGGGAGGGCTTGTGGGGGGAAGACAAGCTGAAGGTTAATGGGGATGAGGGAATGGTGTGGAGAGGAGGGGGCGGGAAGGGAAGCAGTAGGGGTCAAGGAAGTCTTTTGAGGATTTTAGTGTCGTTCGTGCGAATGAAAAGGATGGGTAGAGAATGTATGAAGAATTGAAGATCAGATAAAACAAAAAAGGGATGTGGAAATAAAAAAAAATGGAGGAGAAGGCAAGCCAAAAAGCCAATAAGAAAGGCGAGGGCCGGTCAGCCGTGATGCCAAAGACAGGAGAGGAACAGCTGCGACGGAGATAAAAGGTCCTCGTGGTCACTGCAGCAGTGAACTTGATAGACCTCTCCGTACTGCGGTCATCCCCACGACGACTGTCCCGCAGCTGTGCCTCGAGAAGTTCCGTCGCGGCCGGGATTCGGGGCCTTTGTTTCTCCTCGGCGGCTGCGAGGGCTGGCTGCGGCGACGCCTGTGTTCCTCGCGGGCGGATGGGCGTGGAAGGGAGAGGGAAAGGGAATAGGAGAGGGGGAGGGAAAGAGAGGGAGAGAGGTTGAGAGAAAGGGAGAGGGAGAGGTAAAATAAAAGGGAAGAAGAGAGGGAAAGAGAAAGTGAGAGGTTAGCCGGAGATGAGGAAGGAGAGATTACAGAGAAAGGGAAGAAAAGAGGTAAATATAAGGGGGGGGGGGAGATTAGAGAGAAGGTGAGGGAGAGGTTAGAAAGACAGGGAGAAGAAGAGATAGAGATCGAGTAAGAGAATAACGAAGGGAGAAGGGGGAGGGGAGTCACGATAGTAAAACCGGTAACACGTGTTCCATCCCAAAGTCAGGAAAATGAGAGGAGAAAGGAGATGATATGATGGGGCAGGAATTATGGGGGAGGGAAGTGGGCCCGAGAGAAAGATGTGCTCTTTAGCTTCGAGGGGAAAGACGATGCGCTAACAATTTTCCCTTTCCCCTGTACACTCCCCCCCCCCCTCTCTCTCTCTCTCTCTCTCTCTCTCTCTCTCTCTCTCTCTCTCTCTCTCTCTCTCTCTCTCTCTCTCTCTCTCTCTCTCTCTCTCCCTCTCTCCCTCTCTCCCTCTCTCCCTCCCTCCCTCCCTCCCTCCCTCCCTCCCTCCCTCCCTCCCTCCCTCCCTCTCCCTTCATATTCTTCTTTCCCTTTCGCCATCCCTTCGTTACTCTTCTCTCCTTTCTTCCTCTCGTCTCATATATTTTCTTTCCTTCTCATTCTCCCTCCCTCCCCACCCCTGGCCTTCCTTCCCCCCCAGCCCCAGGTGGAGTATTTGCAGAGACCATAAGTCCTTGATGAACGCGGGGTCGGGGTGGGGGTAGGGGTCTGAGGGTGGGGTGAGAGGGCATGGAGGTGAGGGGGTTAAGAGAGCGTAGGGGCAAGGGGAGGGAGCAAGAGGGCATGGGGGGTGAGGGGAGAGTGAGGTTTTAAACGTACGATTTATAGATCTTTAGGCCATTTAATTTCATGATTACTTGGCGTTCGAAAGTGATTTGTTTCTTGCATGGGGCGGATTTTAGGCGGATGTAGGGGTAAGGAGGGGGGGGGGGGTGATGGCTTGTGAGATTAGAAGACGACCAGACGGAAGTATGAGGATTCCCATGCGGAAGTTTTTTTGTTTTTTTTTGTGGAGGAAAATAGA
>NC_061854.1:10008924-10016006 GCF_019202785.1 Penaeus chinensis
ACCAAAGGAACAAAGTCCGGGGTCTTTGTAGCTTGATATGTTACTCTCAGTGAATCAGGCTCAATCGGCCAGCAAGCATCTTGATAAAATGATGATGTCATTGCTAATGACAAGACATCTTACGGGATTCGTTGAAACGCGTTGGAAATCGCAGAAGAAAGCGTCACAAGCGACTTTAAATATAGACATTTTGGATGTAAACAAGACACGGTGACCAATGGACAGCTCTCATCTTTCCTCTTACTTTCCTACCTCTTCTTTTTTCTTTCTCAAAGTATTTATCTCGGCATTGTGAAGTTTGTTTGTTTGAAATATACCTGTTATTGTTTTGTTTACCTGAGAGTGGAAAATGAGCGGTGAGAATCATGGCAGGAGAGGGAAAGGGTGAAGGGAGAGAATCGTCTTTAGTAAAACTCAAGAAGCAAATTCTTTTTATACGTTCTTTCTCTTTGCCTGGAGGGAGAGGTGGAGAGAGAGAGAGAGAGAGAGAGAGAGAGAGAGAGAGAGAGAGAGAGAGAGAGAGAGAGAGAGAGAGAGAGAGAGAGAGAGAGAGAGAGAGAAAAGGGAAAGGGAGGGAGAAGTAGAGAATGAGAGAGAGAGAAAGGGAGGGAGAGGTAGAGAGAGAGAGAGAGAAAGAGAAAGAGAGAGATAAAGGGAGGGAGAGGTAGAGAGAGAGAGGGAGAGGGAGAGGGAGAGGGAGAGGGAGAGGGAGAGGGAGAGGGAGAGGGGAGAGAGAGAGGGAGAGGTAGAGAGAGAGGGAGAGGTAGAGAGAGAGAGAGAGAAAGGTAGAGGTAGAGGTAGAGAGAGAGAGGGAGAGGTAGAGAGAGAGAGGGAGAGGTAGAGAGAGAGAGGGAGAGGTAGAGAGAGAGAGGGAGAGGTAGAGAGAGAGAGAGGGAGAGGTAGAGGTAGAGGGAGAGGGAGAGGGAGAGGAGAGAGAGGGAGAGGTAGAGGTAGAGGTAGAGGTAGAGGTAGAGGTAGAGGTAGAGGTAGAGGTAGAGGTAGAGGTAGAGATAGAGATAGAGGTAGAGATAGAGGTAGAGGGAAGGGAAGGGAAGGGAAGGGAAGGGAAGGGAAGGGAAGGGAAGGGAAGGGAAGGGAAGGGAAGGGAAGGGAAGGGAAGGGAGGGAGGGAGGGAGGGAGAGAGAGAGAGAGAGAGAGAGAGAGAGAGAGAGAGAGAGAGAGAGAGAAGGTGGGAGAGAGAGTGAGTGAGTGAGTGAGTGAGTGAGTGAGTGAGTGAGTGAGTGAGTGAGTGAGTGAGTGAGTGAGTGAGTGAGTGAGTGAATGAGGGAGGGAAGGAGGGAGAAAGAGAGGGAGAGGGAGAGCAATGGAACGTCTATGCTGCGGTTCCGTGCACAAATATTTGGCCAGTTGGGAGGAACAGAGTCCCCTCCAAGCTCCGCAATTAGAGTCGGCCGGAGAGCGCGGAGGTGCAGGTCGTTGAGTAGATTACGACTGCTTGTTTGGATACCGTTGCCGCTGGATGGCTGTTGACTTAAGGGGTCGTTTGTTTGGGATTTTTGTTTCCTTTTACTCGATTCTTTGTTGTTGTTCATGTTGGCGGTTTCTTTTGGTTTTGCAAGAGTTGTGTTTTTGTTGATTTTTGGTTCCCGTACTAAAGCTGCGCGTGAGTCCGTTTATCCATCATCTTACGTGTCCTGCTGATGTATGTGGAGGATGTTGCAGCTGTAGTCACTGATGCTGCGACTATTGCAGCTTCTGATTTGTATGGACACTTTAGAAGTACTCTCCTTTAACGATTGCAGTTTGGATGCTGTTACTAGGATTGCTATTTGATATAACGGACGTGTATGGAAATTTGCAGTCTGTAAAATATATAGTTACAAACATACGTTTCCAACTTGTGTGTGTGTGTGTGTGTGTGTGTGTGTGTGTGTGTGTGAGTGTGTGTGTGTGTGTGTATGTGTGTGTGTGTGTAAGTACATATCTATTTATATGTCTATCCGTCTGTCTATTTACCTAACTAAATACCTATTTATCTATATCCATCTATCAATATCTGTCTGTCTAGCCATTTATATACATACATTCATACATGGAAATAGTCCATCAAGACTGACATCCGTTTATCGGCCAGACATGAAAAAGTATCACTTATAAACATGAATTTGAGCAAGATGAGTGGTATTCCATGAAACTACCGTATCTTCAAATGATCAAATGATTATCGAAGAAACTGTCGCTTAGATAATTCAGATACCGACATACATACTAGCCACAGTGAGTAATAGAAAGATGCAGATAAAAGAGATAAGCCTACATCCAAATCTCTGACATCAGCTGTGTTAGTAGAGGAAAGGAACCAAACATCCAGTCAGTTGTCTTTTTAGTGGGCATATTTTTTATTTTGTTTTCTGTTTTTTTCTTTTGACTATCGAAAAGAAAGAAATGATTTGGATATAGCGCGCAAGGTCAACGATTGCGCTATTCTGATCTCTTGTCCGCCTACGGGGTCGAGTGTGACTGCCGTTTGTCGACATTTGACCTTTCTGCAGATCCCGGATTTCATGGAACGACACAGCTACGATAATACGGACGGCAAATATTTCTTTTTTTGTATTCAGGAATAGCGCTTTGGGTTTAGAGATTTTTTTGTTTTGCTTTGTTTTTTGTTTTTGAAGGGGAAATTAATTGTCTCTTGCTTGATTAAAAAAAAGAGACATGGCTCATCTGTATTGGATTAAACCTTTTCACGGATTAGATGAAATTGTATAGCGATAATCAAGCAAGAATAAAAGATTGGTTTTCATCATGGATGAATACTGCGAAAAATCTCTCTATATAATAATGTTTCTAGCCTAAGGAATTATTTTAGTTGGAACCAAAATCCGTCCAAAGTCTATCACCTTGCACCATCTATTGCCGTATCTTCAGTTGCTGTTTTATCTTATCAGCCACTGTGGGAGTCTTGTCTGTCAATCTCCAGTCCTAAGTAGGTCCTCGGCTTGCATTATCCTCTCCCGTGACGGAGGGCCTGTCTGTGGCTTTTCGCTCCTCTGGTCTCCGGCTCTGAAATCCTTTCATACATTATGTATTCAATGTTTATATCGTCAGGGACTTTTCCCCACTGCGCTATTAGATATTCGGGTATTTCATAAATTATTAATGGGCTGCGCGAAGAACACGTATGCCATGGACGCCACGTGACCGGTCCATTATTCACTTCCCTCACGATCACCCGTATTTCAGCTTGCTTGCCTTCTTCCCCAATCACGGACGGTCGTGTTGCTTGATTTTCCTCCTCGTCGTCAGTGATTCTTCCCGGAAACGAGGAGGTCGAGGCCACGGTGTTCCGTTCGTCTTGCACTCCGAACCGATATCTCTGACGTCAGAGTTCGTCGCCTCTGACGTCACGGTTTGGTTCTTCTGACGTCATGGTTTGCTACATCACAGTTTTTTTTACGTATAAATTGGGTGAGAGCAAGAAAAAATACCAGTTGGAACACTCGGACAAATTGTGAATTATAACAAAAAAAGGAAGACAGAAAATATTTGATTTGAGCTATATCTAAAGCCAGTTTCTTGCAATCTAAATATGCTATTCTCTTTTTATGATATCTCATGTGTCCGTTTTTGATTATGTCCTATGATATAAAATGAAGCAACCAGCGATGGACAGAAATCTCATGTGTCATGCCACTCTGATTCGGAATTAAACCGCATGACAGACTGACATTCCCATCTACAAATGCAATAAGACGATCACTACAGACGTCTACCCTTTCTGTCGCGGTTGCAGCCACCCCCACGCATCGTTCTCTCCCTCCCCTTTTCACTGTGTCATTTCTATTATCATTCATATTTTTTTTTCGGATTTGCATTCCCTTTTCAGTTCCCTTTTTGTTTTCGATTCTTCTTTTCAATTAAACTGTTTTCTATATTGCGTTCTCTCCTTCATTCCTTACTTTCTCTATTTTTTTCTTCCTAATCAGCCCCGTCTTTCTTCCT
The DNA here is from genome assembly GCF_019202785.1 of Penaeus chinensis. NCBI lineage: Eukaryota > Metazoa > Arthropoda > Malacostraca > Decapoda > Penaeidae > Penaeus > Penaeus chinensis. The sequence continues at coordinate 10,012,891 of NC_061854.1, forward strand.
TGCCGGGAACGATCTCTGTTTCCATCTCATTTCCCACGTCCTTCACACCGATTTTACTCTAGCACTCTCTTCATCTTATCTCTCTTTCTCTATTCACTTATTTTCTCTCCTTTCTTAAATTATCTTCTTTATTGTATCATCATCATTATATTATTATTATTATCATCCTTTTTTCTTCTTCTTCTTCTTCTGCTTCTGCTTTTGTTCTCTCTTCTTCTTCTTTTTCTTTTTCTTGTTATGTTCTCTCCCCCACCTCTTCTCTCTCTCTCTCTCTCTCTCTCTCTCTCTCTCTCTCTCTCTCTCTCTCTCTCTCTCTCTCTCTCTCTCTCTCTCTCTCTCTCTCTCTCTCTCTCTCTCTTTCTCTCTCTCTCTCTCTCTCTCTCTATATATATATATATATATATATATGTATATATATAATTTATCTCTTCTCTCTTTCCCCTTCTCTCTTCCTCTTCCTCCTTCTTTCCCTACCTCTACCCTCTCTCTTCCTTTCGCAATGTGCCTCAGTTCCCGGTAATGCATCAGCTACTTACCCCTTGCAAAAGCTCCGCTGTGTGAACTGAAGTGGCGATCACCGTCCTTTATTATTCTCAGCATTATCGTGACCCTCTTTGTGGAGCGGGTAAGGTAGAGAGGTTCTCGGAATGGCTCTGACTGTTGCTAAAGCGAAGGCACAGCTCGCGTATGCCATGGGGGGAAAAAAAAACATATGATAATTTAAGAACAGTAAGACAAGGGAGCGAAGGGGAGAGAAGCCAGAATAAAAACACGGGTAACGGTTCGGCAGGGGTTGAGTGAAGACGGCCGACCATAATGGCATTTTCACGTGCGCAAGGAATTGAATTTTTGCCTGCCGGTTTCCCTCCTCTATGGGGTGAGGGGTTGGGCTGGGGGGGTGTGGTGTAGGGGACGGGGAGTTGGGGTTTATGGGCGGAGAGTCTGAGAGGGAAGTAGGGGAGGGCGATGGAGCTGCGTGCTATTGTACTTTAAAGAGTATTTTTGAGAGACGGATTATTGACTCCAGTATAATTTCGAAACCATTTTAGCAGATTATGTCACGGGATGGAAGGTTGAAAGTGTTCTGTGTACAAAACAAGTGTTTAGTTCTGTATGTTTCCCGTTCTTCTATTGTATGTGTGTGTGAGTGTGTGTGTGTGTGTGTGTGTGTGTGTGTGTGTGTGTGTGTGTGTGTGTGTGTGTGTGTGTGTGTGTAGCGCGAAAAGTGAATCTTGAATGTGTTTAGCAAGCGCGAGCCTCTCGTAAACAACAAATACGATTACGCACGTCGTAAACGATAAACAAGTGGCAGCATCATACAAGGAAAAAATATTATGAGGTAGTGAAGACTTCTGGACGATGCCGATGTTCGTTTATATAAAAAAAAGATGAAACAAACAAACTCAGGCAGCAGAAAATATCGTAAATACGGATTATGATAGGGGTCCACGAGAGGCTGCTTAAGCTTCTATCATCACCATAACTCATCCTTTATCACCATCGCAAACAACCCTTGAATGCTGCATACATTTCCCCGTCACAGTACATATTACCTTCGCACTATATATTGTCTGTCACGCGATCTTCAACTCGGAAGCTTTCTGTGCGCATGCCACCCCATAGGCTCCGTTACATGGAATTGTTTGGGCGGCATGAGGTCTTTCTGTAATATTGGAGTGATAGTGATTAGAAACTTAATCCTCGCCTTTATATCTCTCTCTCTCTCTCTCTATCTATCTATCTATCTATCTATCTATCTATCTATCTATCTATTTATCTATCTATCTCTCTATCTCTCTATCTCTCTCTCCAACTCTCCCTCTCTTTTATCTTTCTCAAACTTTTCTCTTCCTGCTCCCTCTATCCTGGTATATACACACACAAACAAAAAAAAAAAACATAAACACACAGGGCTACAATACGTTTAAACACGAATGCAAATGCAAATACACTTCCCATTTCCATTGAGCCAGCGTCGGTATAATCTTTGCTAAATTACGCAACGCTAGATTATCCCTCCGTCCGCTTACACCGCTGCCTTAGGCTCCCAGGAGCGTCCGCGGAAGACAACAACAAGAGCTGGCGTGCAACAATCAATACAGTAAAAGTAGCGAGCGGTGAACGGCTCTGACTCGCGACCTCCGGCCCCTCCCTCTCCCAAGACCGGACGCCGACGAGGGGACAGGCGCCTCGCACGTCATCGCGGCGCGGGGGTGGGGGTGCGGGTGGGAGGGGGTGTGGGGATGGTGAGTGTGGGTGGGGGTGGTGAGGGAGGGGGAGGGAGACAGAGGGTGATGGTGGGGGTGATGGAGGGAGAGGGTGGTGGAAATGGTGGTGGTGGGGCTGATGGAGGGGGACAGAAGATGGTGTTGGTGATATGGGAGGGAGGTGATAGAGAGATTGTGGTGGTGGTAATGATGATGGAGGAAGAATGTAATAGAAGATGGTAGTGGCAGAAGATGGTGGTAATAGTGATACAAGGAGAGGGTGACAGAAGATGGAGGGCGGCCTTGATGGTTGTCATGATGGTGGTGGTGGTGGTGATGGTGTTTGTCAGCGTGTGGCTTGATGGCGATGGTGTTTTGGTCATGAACAACAACTAGACACAACCCATTCAGTACAATGGTTGCAAAGAAACAATGAACTCACACGCGTGCATATATAAACAAAAATAAACACACATACTATCCTCTCTTTACTCGGGCGTGCACACACACACACACACACACACACACACACACACACACACACACACACACACACACACACACACACACACACACACACACACACACACACACACACACACACACACAAATCTGATGCTGTATTTCAAAAATGTCTCGCTGATTATTCTAACACGTGGAGGGAAAACGCGATCCGACTGCATCACGACCTTTCGCTTGTATATGCTTGAAGGTTGTGACTTTTTGTGGCTTTTTCTTTTCTTGTCTCTTTGCGGTCAGTGGTCAGGGGTTTCGGCGGTTACTATTAATGTATTATAGTTACTGTTGTTTTCGTGTATTGTTTGATGTTGTTGTTATTGTTGCTATTATTGTTGTGGTTGTTGTTGTTATGATTATGGTTATCATCAGATATTACCATTATTAATATTG
>NC_061854.1:10023606-10036106 GCF_019202785.1 Penaeus chinensis
GATGATAATGACAAAGCTGGTGGTGATGGTGATAATGATGATGGTGGTGGTGGTGATGATGGTGGTGGTGGTGGTGATGATGATGATGATGATGATGATGATGATGATGATGATGATGATGATGATGCTAGCGGTGATGGTAATGATGACAAAGGTGATCATCGTGGTGGTGGTGGTGGTGATGGTGATGATGATGACGGTGGTGGTGGTGGTGATAATGATGATGGTGATGATGGTGGTGATGGTAATGGTGGTAGTGAGGGTGGTGGTGGTGGTGGTGGTGGTGGTGGTGGTGGTGGTGGTGGTGGTGGTGGTGGTGGTGGTGGTGGTGGTGGTGGTGGTCGTGATGGTGATGGTGATGGTGATGGTAATGGTGGTGGTAGTGGTGGTGGTGGCGGTGATGAAGATATAGATGACTATTATTATGATGATGATGATGGTAATAAAGCGGAGGATGGTGGCGGTGACCATAACTCACCGACTCTTTTCCTTCCCGACTGCCCTCATTATCTCTCCCATTCAACACCCGTGACGCAAAGGCGCCCTCATTTCACACGAGCCAGCGGCACACGAGATCGTTGCACTTTCCCCGACCGAGTTTAAATAAGTAATCTCGCCGAGGCCCTTTCCTCCGTCTCTTCTTTCTTTCGGCCATTCTCTCTTCCCCTATTGCCCCTCCCCTCGCCTTCCTCCCCCCCTCCCTCCCGCCCCCAGCCGCCCCGAGTCTGACGAGGCGTCGCGACAAGGTGAATGAATTAAGGCAGCGACCGACCTCTCTTTTTTTTTTTTTGTGTGTGTGTGTGTGTGTGTGTGCGCGTGTGTGTGTGTGTGTGCGTGTGTGTGTGTGTGCGTGTGTGTGAGTGTGCGTACGAGTGAGTGTGCGAGTGAGTGTGCGAGTGAGTGTGCGAGTGAGTGTGCGAGTGAGTGTGCGAGTGAGTGTGCGAGTGAGTGTGCGAGTGAGTGTGCGAGTGAGTGTACAAGTGAGTGTGCGAGTGAGTGAGTGTGCGAGTGAGTGAGTGTCTGAGTGTGCGTATGCGCACGTGCGCGCGTGCTCGTGTAAGCGTATCTTCGTGTATGTTTGTGAACGTGAGAGCTAACAACCGTGCAATACTCTTCCTATTTCGTTTGATACATGAACTTCGTAGCTGTCATGTTTCCCACTCTATTCCTCCGCCTCTTCTCTCCCCCTCTCCCTCCCCCTCCCCACTCCCTCTCCCTCACCCCCGGCTGAGAATGACACCATCAATTATTCAGTTCGGGCACTGACTGGCCACCGCCGGCGTCACCTGTCGCTGAACAGCAACTCAGCTGCTGTTTGTCCTTTGTGTTTGTTAACTGCAATCAATTTCGAGTTAGACAATAGCCCTACACATGAATAGTTCGCACTTCAATATCTCTCACATGAACCAGTTAAAAACAGACCAGTTGTCTGGACGCGCATCAACAGGCAAACGCTTAACAGGTAAAGAACCGAAATAATGCTTTTCAGCAGCCCCTTCAAGCCGGATCAACAGGCATAATAACAATTCAGAATATGAATGAACTCACAAGGTTATTATTGTACACTACGACATATAACAAACTAAAAGAAATCAGTCAAATCGCGACATGTCTCATCCGCACAGGGACACAACTTGACTGTCATGAGCAGTCGATACTAGTTTCTCGCCGGTCTGGCCACGGCGTCGTCCCGAGCAAATGGGACAAACAGCCTTGATACTGCCGTCAATACTAAAGACTCTCTGAAGGTCCATGCCATTGTTTATTTACTCATTCAATTAACTAAGCTATTTTCACTCCCTTCGGGAATCACGTTTTTTCATTCGCTGCCGCCCTCCCGCTCGGCTTGGCAACGGCGGCATATTTACAACACTGCCCTTGCTGTCTAAAATTGTTCTAGCTTTCCACCGCTCTCAGCTTGTTCTGGAAATGACAACGTCTGTGATCTTTAATCCTTCTCCCGCGTCTATTTCCATCGGGCCTAGAGCTATATCTATCAACGGCGTGTCAGCTGGTGGCTCTATAATGTGCGACGTCCTTGCGTCCTCCAGGTCTCCGCAGTCTGCACGGCACACCCACGATAAATGAGAAGGTGACAAGGAACTCCCCTGGTGTGGGAAGGCGGGGGGGGGGGGGGGGAAATGAAACGAAAAACACATAGAAAAGGAAACTCTAAAACTAATTTCCTTAAACGCAAGTAGCCTAATGATGATAATCGAAGAAAAAACATAAAATGGAGTGAGAAAGAGAGAGAGAGAGAGAGAGAGAGAGAGAGAGAGAGAGAGAGAGAGAGAGAGAGAGAGAGAGAGAGAGAGAGAGAGAGAGAGACAGAGAGAGAGAGAGACAGAGAGAGAGAGAGACAGAGAGAGAGAGAGAGAGAGAGAGAGAGAGAGAGAGAGAGAGAGAGAGAGAGAGAGAGAGAGAGAGAGAGAGAGAGAGAGAGAGAGAGAGAGAGAGAGAGACAGAGAGACAGAGAGACAGAGAGAGACAGAGAGAGAGAGAGAGAGAGAGAGAGAGAGAGAGAGAGAGAGGAGAGAGAGAGAGAGAGAGAGAGAGAGAGAGAGAGAGAGAGAGAGAGAGAGAGAGAGAGAGACCTAGAGACAGCCATAGAGCAAAAACGAAGAATAAAAAAGAACATGGTACAAACAAACTTCGACACGTCTCCGTACCGCACCGCCTCCAGCCACAGACCAGCGCAAACTCGACCAACTTCTTTTCCCGCGATGCTCCTCACACGATGAAAACATGTTCGTCATACACGGGTGGGAAACCGGTGGCGGAGAGGCGGGCAGGGCAGAGAGTGAAGAGGAGGTAGGGGTAAGTTGGATGAAGTATGGAAGGAAGAAAAGGGTGAAGGAAGAAAGGCAATTAAAACAGAATAAAAAAAAGCAATAGTAATTATACGATGATGATTAATACTAACAACAACAATAATAATTATAAGGATAACCAATATAACAACTACAACAATACTACTACTACTACTACTACTACGACTACTACTACTACGACTACTACTACTACTACTACTACTACTACTACTACTACTACTACTACTACTACTATTACACTACTACTACTACTACAAAACAACAAACATTATAATTTTCATTGCGGAGCGGAGGCCGGCGCTGCCAGTGGCGGCATCGGCAGCGCCAGCAGGCAGACAGTGGCGGTATCGATAGCACTAGCAAGTAGACAATGACGGTATCAGTAGCGCCAGCTGGCACCAGGCAGTCAATGGCGGGAAAGGTAGTGCCAGAAGGCAGACAATGACGATATTAATGGCGCTATCAGGGAAACAGAAGCGGTATATATCGGTAGCGCCAGCAAGCAGACAACTGTGCTATATGAGTAGCGCCAGCAGGGAGACACTTGCGTTATATCGATAGCGCCAGTAGGCAGACAAGGGCGTTATATAGGTGGCGCCAGCAGGCAGACATTGGCGTTGTATCGGTAGCTCCAGCAAGTAGACAACTGTGTTATATAAGTAGCGCCAGCAGGCAGACAAGCAAGCAAAGCAAGGGTGTGGGCGGCCTTGGGAGAAGGTGTGGCCGCGTGTGGGAGGGTATGTGCGTACTGACGACAAGTTTTGGACGCGTCTAGACACGTTCCTCCTCGATTCCCCATTCCTTTTCAGTCCTCTTATTCCTTATAACTTATTTATTTTTCTTCCATTCCCTCGTTTGTTCCTATTTTTAATACAACCATCACTGGTGTTATTACATCAGAATATGTCACCATCATTACTATTATGATTTCTTCATTTTCTGATTTATATTCTTTAATTCATTATTTTCTTCTCCTTTGCTCTGTCCTTTCTTTTTGTCTTTTCTTTTCCTTTTCTTTCCTTTTTGTCTTTTCTTTTCCTTTTCTTTCCTTTTATTTTTTTTCTACCTTCTTATTATTCCCTTTTCTTTTCTTTTTCTCTTCCTTTTCCTTCTCTTTCTCCTTCACCTTCTCCATCTACCCCCTCTCTCCTTCTTTCTTCCCTTACATCTCTCCCTCCGTCCGCCTCCATAGCCAGCGTGCATATAGTTATTTCCCCAACGCACCCGAAATTAATGAACCTGTGGAAGGAGGAGTGCGGAGGAGAAAATCCCCATTCAGGATTCTAGAATGTAAATATTGAAACGGGCGAAAAATCGAATGAATGAGGTGCATTCTGTATTGCGAAAACAGCATCAGGACCAGGCAATACAAGGATCACATTATATACAAAATTATGGCATTCTACACCAAACAACAAATAAAGGAAAAATATATCCAGAGAAAACTCAAAATTATTCTCATTTCAAAATTAAAACCTCCGCTTTATTTTTCTCTTATCTAAGATTAAAACCGTGATTTTAGAAATTAAAAATCCTCTTTTTTCCCCCTTTTCTTTCCTTCAAATTTTATCTCTCCGTTTCTCCTCCTCCTCGCGTCAATCATAAAAAAAAGAAACATCCATCCTCATTACACATATATAAAAAAAATCCATCCTCATTATACATATAAAATTCTCATTAAATATCAAGAAACTTTAAAAGCAACCAGAGCGAGCCAGCTGAACGTGCTACGAAACTAAAAATTTATGAACAGCCGAATCAGAAAAAGCATGTAAATATTCAAAGACAACAACACAGCGTTCATATTTCTTTCAAACGGACAAAACAAAACGAATAAATGTATTGGCAATATATTCCGATGAATACGAAAACAGATAGTTAAGGAATATGCGGATATATTGGGAAATATAAATAGGGAGAGAGATACAGATTGGATGACTTATAACAACAATAATAATTACAATGGCTATGATGATAATGAAAATGGTGATGATATGGTTAGTGAAACAAAACTTCACTTCCCTAGATTGTTTTTCTTCTTCTTCTTTCATTCTTCTATTTCTTCTTAAGCCTCATCTTTTCGTACTCTAACAATGCCAACTCCTCCCACTCTTCCCCCCCCCCCCAAGACCAGTCCAAAAATGATAACAAATTCCACACATTTCCAGTGCCAAGAGGAAGCCCCAACCTCTCCACTGCTCCCTCCTTGCCCTCCACTCCATGCTCGCTCCTTCTCCTCCCTCCCTCTCTCCCTTCCCCCTACACTCTTCCCTCCCTTCATCACTGTCTTTCATCCCTTCCCTCTCTTCCTCCTTCCTTTCCTTGTACTACTGACTTTTTCTTCCTTCTTCCCTCCTTCTCTCCCTTCCCTCTCCTCCCTTCACTTCCTCCCTGCCTCTCTGCCTCCTCCCCCTCCTTCTGCCGTTACTTCCACACGCCGATTTCCCTTCTCTCTCCTCCCTTACTCCCACCCTCTTTCTTCCCACAGTCCCTTCTTTAACCCCTTCTTCCCTCCTCCGTTACTCCCGCGCCTTCCTCCTTTCCTCCCTCCTTCCTTGCATCCCCCTCTCCCCCGCTGCAGGGCTTCGCGGGGTCAGGAAGGCTTTTCCTAATGAGGGCACGCAGGACTCATTACTCCTCACCTTCCGCTGTAATTAAGGTAATTGTTGGTCCCTTGGCCGAGGTCGCCCTGAGGGATGGAGGACAATCAGGGCCTGACCGGCGCTCCGTCATGCGAGGAGTACGAGGCAAGGTTTGGTCGGCAGGAGGAGGGGCCAGGCGGAGGAGTCGAGGCGGAGAAGGCGAAGTGGAGGAGGTAAACTGTGGGCGACAGAAGGAGGAGGCGAGGGGGAGAAGGCGAGGTGGAGGAGGCGAGGTCTGGGCGGCAGAAGGAGGAGGCGAGGGGGAGAAGGCGAGGTGGAGGAGGCGAGGTCTGGGCGGCAGAAGGAGGAGGCGAGGCGACCAAGGCGAGGCGCGGCTCTAGGAGGGACGTACTGGGCGGGGGGAGCAACAGCAGCAATGAGAACGAGGAGATGGTCTTATAGTAATAAGATAATTTGCTGATAAATATACTTATTCTAATACTAATCATCATCATCATAATATAATAATAATAATAATAATAATAATAATAATAATAATAATAATCACAAAAATAATGAAACAACATCAAAATGACAATAACAATAATAAAAACAACAGCAATAACAATAATAATAACAATAATAATAATAATAATTATAATAATAATAATAATAATAATAATAATAATAATAACAGTAGTAGTAGCAGCAGTAGCAAAACTAAATAATGTAACAGTGATGATTGATGATGATGATGATGATGATGATGATGATGATGATGATGATGATGATGATGATGGTGGTGATGATGATGATGAGATGATGATGATGATGATGATGATGATGATGATGATGATGATAATCATCATCATCATCACCGTAATAAAAACAAAAAAACAACAACGTATAAAAGCTCTCACTAAAAACAAAGAAAACGAAAACGAAAAGAGTGAATAACAATAATCATCAGAGCTCTGGCTCAAACAGCAATCACACTAATGGAACTCGAAGCATTAACACTAATTACATTAATAATAGCAGGGGACAGTACAATAAAATAGTTATAAAAAAAAAAAAAAAAAAAAACGCTCCTTGCTAAACAACACAACACATGGTTCTAAAGATGCAGACATATTACGAGTTTCGAGCAACAGTGCAAGCAAAGCACAGGAGGGGACTAGAAATGCATTCAAAGGAATGAGTGTCATAAACAATTTGTATGAATGTAAATCTAAGACGTCTATTTTGGGAATACTTCAATACTGACTATCTGTATCATTACGAATCATACCTATGAAATGCTACTACTACTATCAACCTTAGCCCATAGTAGCATCAATAACGATATAACAGTAAAAATGTCAAAAATATGAATGAGATTATTATACTAGCTATAAACAATTAAAATCATCACATATGTTCCCCATAAAATGTTGATTTTCATAATCAACACCACTATTAGTCTACTAAAAAATAACACTCGTCACCAAATGTAATGTTCTTTTCCAACCCAATATTTACGTTTTAATCATACAAACAAAGCTTACGGATATATATCTCATTATGCTTCAATTTACTGTTGGCAATAAGTAATAACAAGAATAATCTAGAAAGCCGCACTCTAATAAGTTTCAGAATGACATACCCACGATTCGAAGTGAAAGGCATATGCGATGTAAACAATCTGTAATAAGTGACCTCTTATCTAAAAGCAATACTGTGATACGGGCGCGTCTAACTTGTAGTTATGAGACCAGAATAAACTCATGAATCTATATCAAACATGATAGAGCGTCCTGGAAATTCCAAATGTAAAGAAGCCTTTGCGATGCATTTTCAACTAATAGTCTCGAGTGTTTGGCAATAAATCCTAACTTGGTGTTCAACTTCCTCCGTGTTTGCCCAGATGCCACGGACAGCCAATGAAGTTTTACCACTCATTTTGCACTTCCACCACTTCACAGAAGGGGGAGGGTAATTATCTAGACTTTGAGACATTTGAGGCTGAATGGCCGTGATATCTACATTTTCAAATAGCACCTTCGTTGGGCTAATCACCATACTACGAAATATGATAACTAATGACGATGATGACTTCGTTTGCTCGCATATGTTCTGCTGGTATCCTCACTTCCTATTACTACGCTTCGTTCTGTTTTCTCGTACATTTTGTGCTAGTAGACTCATAACCACACGCTCCCTCCCCTTCTCCATTCTCCTCCTTGATAAACGGCCTACTATGTTATGCCCTTACAGTTCGCAGCCGAATATCATCAACTGAGCCTGATCCCTGCAATAGCCTTTTCCGTCCCCTCGCCCTGGGATATCCCCCTCTTGTTTTATTTCTCTGTGTGATGGTCCCCTTAACAGCGATTCTTTATGGGATTCTCGGTGTACAGCGTTCGAGGAGCACTGGCTAGACTGCGCTTGGTTTTAATATCCTTACCTCGGCTTATTATTTTTTTTTTTACTTGGATTTCCTTTTATTCCCGCAAGATCAACAGTACCGTCAGAATGCTATTAATATTGGCCCAATATAAGCCTAATTGGCTAACCCTCATGAATAATGTAAAATCGTAGGTGGTTAAAGTAAGCAAGAGCAAACAGATAAATCAATCAATTAATCAATCACTCAGTGTGTAAATATATAAGTGTGTGTGTGTGTGTGTGTGTGTGTGTGTGTGTGTGTGTGTGTGTGTGTGTGTGTGTGTGTGTGTGTGTGTGTGTGTGTGTGTGTGTGTGTGTGTGTGCGCGCGCGCGTGTGACTTACCCTGGTGTTCATAACAGAATGAAATGAAGCAAATGCTCCTGATACTGCGAGCCGTCACTGAAATAAATGCCTTTCACTTTCCGCCGCATGAAAGGGTCTGCGCCCTTGGCCCTTCCCCGCTCCTCCCCTCCTCTCCTTGGGAATGTTTTCTCAGCAATCACTCTAAATCAACTTCCCTCACAAGCAAAACGGTCGATTATGCAAAGTGACTGCCCTGGAGTTACATTATTAAAAAGTGAAGGCAATAAATTAAGAATTCTTATTAATGCAAACAGAAATTTTATTCAGAACGTCAAAGTTCCAATTAAATTTGTTGGCATAAAAACAGATTTATTTGGATATTGCATTTGCATCAGGAGCATTAAATTCCCTAATATTATCAATCGTATTGCAGACGCCCGCCGTTATTCGGGGAGGTTTTGCCAAACATTTCCCATAAAAAGCGGATATTTAGGAGCTCCCTTCTCGCCCCCGACCGATATACCGCCGTAATCTGAAGCAAGATTATATCCCATTCTCAGACCACTGAAAAAACTCTTTCCTGGTCTCGTCCCTGATCCCGTCCCCAAAGATATGCCTTCGCCTACCGGCTGGCTTCGTCTCTTTTTCTGGAAGAACTACAAACCAACCTTTCGACCCATGCCCCGCGCCCACGCCCCTTCGACCCCTCCTCCTGGCCGGACTACCTTCCCCATGCCATGCGTCAAAGAGTATGCGCACGCTACCAAAGGCCACGCGGATCACCTCGCCTGGGAACGGGGCGCCCGCGTCCGCGCGTCCGCGGACCTGTGTACCCGGGGGGCGGCGGGCGGGTGGGTGGCCGGGTGCCCCCCGCCGGCCCTGCTGTTGCAGCTTGCAGTAGTTTATATGGATGCCCCACGCGGGGACGCCCCACAACTCGACGGGGCCCACCGTACAGACAAACGGGCCGGTCGAGCCCTCCGGGCGAAAGGGGCCCTAGGAACGCGACGTGCGGACCCCGCTCCTCCCGGCTCGCGCCCCAGCTGGCCACCGACCACCCCTTCTCATCCCCTCCTTTCCTCCCCACCACCCGCCTTCCCCACCTCTGTTCTCCCCCCGCCTACCACCCCCTCCCCCCTCTGTCCTCCCACCACCCCACCACCTAGTCACAAACAAGCTCGCCGCGGATTACTCTAATGGTCGCGGACTCGTAATCTCGCAGGTTCCTATCCGGCTCGTGGACCTGCAAAACCTCGGTTTATACTGCGGGTTAATCCTTCTTTATCTCGCGGGGCCGGCCATCGCGGCACGCTTTTCTCTGCTCGGCCGGCAGGTGGTTTCCCTTGCTCGCCTGGGTCGCGGGCCGGCGCGCCCCGCGGAGCTGGGGCGCGCGCGGGCGCGCTGTCGCGCGGGCGGCGCGGGGCGCGGCTGGCGGCGGGGGGAGAGAGCGGGCGAGCAGAGCGGGCGAGCGCGGCGCGCGCGGGGAGTCGCGCGAGCGGAGCGAGCGCGCGACGGAGAGCGAGCGAAGAGCCGAGCACGCGAGGACGCGAGCGCGCTCGCGCTCGCGCTAGCGATCGAGCAGAGCTCGCGCTCGCGATCGGAGCATTCAGCGCAAGAGAGAGCGCTCGCGCCTCACGCGCGCTCGAGAGACTCGAGCGACTAGCTCGAATAGCTCGCTGTAGATAGCTCGCACGCTCGAGAGAGGAGACAGTGGCAGCGGGCCGCGCGCCAGATGACTGATAGGCGATACCTCTTTCGAGCATGGCGTCATCTTCCGGGGGAAGAGGTAGCGCGCGGGGATGGGGTGCTTGGCACTGGACCGTGGGCAGCAAGTCAGCGTGTTGGCACGGGGGCGGGCTGGGCCTTCCGGGGGGGGGCAGGCGCAGGCCCGCGCCTGCGGCCAAGCTTCCCGCTACGGCGTACCAACGACCGCGGCACCCGTTCCGGCCGTTTGCGCTAGACGCCTCGGGAGTTAATCAGGCACGCGTGCATGGATTTCCGCCAGGTGCCCCAGAGTACGTCCATCTTCGCTTGCGGCTTCCGGCCCCGCGCCTCGCCGCCTGCGGCAGACGACCGCCGCAGCAGCGCATCACGCCGAGCCGCGAAGCCAAGCAGGAAGCCGCAAGATAAGAGCAAGCCGCAGAAGAGACCGAGCCGCACAGCCGGAACGAAGCAAGCCCGCGCCGAGCACGCCGAGCGCCGCGCCAAGACGAGAAATAAAGGAGAAGAAAGCCGAACAGCGGCGAGCGACGCAGGCGAAGCAACGCAGCCGAAGGTGGAGCAAGCCGAAGCAGAGAAAGCCGCGAGCGCAGCGCAGCAACACGCGAGAGAGGGAAACGCCAGATCCACAGAAAGCGGAAGCGAACGAAGACCAGACGCGCAAGCAGCAGCCGAGCCCGCAGCACGCAGAGCACGAAGCGCAGCTAGCAGCCGACGCAGAGCCTCGCAGACATCCTCGAGCCGAATGAAGAAGCGACCGCCGCCGCCGAGCACCGCCGCAGAGCGAAAGCCGCGCCGCGCCAGCCGAGAAGCGAACGGAAGACGCCGAGAAAGCCGACGAGCCAGCGCAGCCGTCGCAACGACGCCGCAGAGCCCAGCAGCCAAGAGAACGAAGACGAAGCGCAAGACGCGCCGCGCCCGCCGCCTCGCGCCGCCGAGACGAGACCGAAGCCGCCAGGCTCCTCTCCCTCCTCTCCTCTCCCTCCTCCTCCTCCTCCTCCTCCTCCTCCTCCTCCTCCTCCTCCTCCTCCTCCTCCTCCTCCTCCTCCTCCTCCTCCTCCTCTCCCTCCTCCTCCTCTCCCTCCTCCTCCTCTCCCTCCTCCTCCTCTCCCTCCTCCTCCTCTCCCCCTCCCCTCCCCCTCCCCCTCCCCTCCCCCTCCCCTCCCCCTCCCCCTCCCCCTCCACCTACATAAGCGTCCCTCGAAGCAAGCTAAATACCCCGCAAGGTCCCTGGGGCGGCGTGTATTGCTCCCATTCGCCTCTGATAACATTTAGGAATGTCAAAGCCGGAGCGCGAGAGGCTGAGACTCAGGAGGAGGAGACTTGGTAGGCTGAAGAAGAGACTCAGGATGGGGAGCAGAGACTAAGGAGGAAATGCAGAGCAGACACTCAGGATGGGGAGCAGAGACTGAGGAAGAGGTGCAGAGCAGAGACTGAGGAGGGAATGCAGAGCAGACACTCAGGATGGGGAGCATATACTGAACAATGATGCAGAGCGGACACTTAAGTGGGTAAACAGAGACTTTGGGCAGGGGGTAGAGATTCGGATGGTTAAGCAGACACTCAGCACGTTCAGCAGAGACTCAAGTTGGGGAAGCAAAGATTCAGATGGGAAAGGGGAAAACAAACGAAGCACCACAAAGTAGGAAAAAGGACGCGCAGGAAAAGGGTTACTGGTTAAGAGTTCGGGGAAGGGGTTGACGGAGAGTCAAAGGATGAGCTTTATGTGATCATGGATCGCCACTCTGATCGCAGGAAATTTGCTAGTTTCTTTTCGTAAGTTAATTCAAATGCAAATACATGAACGTAACTTGTGAATTAATGTACACACAACCATGTTTGCCATGACCCACATGCAACTGCTAACGCCAAAACATTCCACGATGCGGGTTTATTGTGGTATTCAAACTAAAAATACCGATTTATCCCTGTTAACTGTTACATAACGCCCGCACACACACACACACACACACACACACACACACACACACACACACACACACACACACACACACACACACACACACACACATAAATATATATATATATATATATATATATATATATATTGCATAAAAGCCCGTGCCACCGAAAGCAAGAGAAGGGCCGCGGCCTGAAACACTATAGCCTCCCTGCCGACCTGTGCCAACACGCCGCCGTTTCCTTCCATGAACGACGTTCTCCCCCGCGCCCTCTTCAGGGACGACCTTCACGTAACCCCAGTTTTTTAACTTCACTCCCAAGTCGCTTAAAAAAACGACTCCCATTTAGCCTCCGCTCTTCTCTTCTTGACGACTCTTACCTTCCCTTTTATACCCTCTGGCAACGGCCCTCAGCTCGCCCAAGACGGCTCTCTCGACAGTTACCTGCAAAAGGAAAAAGAAAAAAAAAACTAAGCACAAGCAGTATCCATGACAAATGTTGCATGAGTCAGGCCATCCGCCCCTGCTTCCGCTCCCTGCATGGCAACCTGCTTCACGAGGGAATAAAGGGAAGAGCGTGTGTGTACATTTCTCGGAATCCAAGGATTTTTTTTCCTTTTCTGAAACAAAACACTTGATTATTTAACAGGAGTAAACAACAGAATCCTATTGTTACCAAGCGTTTTTTTTTTTTTAATCAAACATACAAGCCTCC
>NC_061854.1:10044683-10059683 GCF_019202785.1 Penaeus chinensis
ATTCTCATCAGTTCTTATCTAGTTCATTTATAAAATAAAAGTCAATATAAACATACACACCCCAAAGTTCTCTTTTTTAAACTAAGGTGAAGCATTTTTACAAAAAAAAGTAACTACTCAACTTTGAAACAAATTAATAATATATATCCAAAGTTAATAAACTCAACTAATATAGAAAAACATGGAATAACTTTCAACTTCTAAGATGCACTGAGAAACCACCTCAAACAAATAATCCTCATTATAAATCTTCATAAAATAGTTGTATCTCCTTCTTCTTTTGTTTTTCATAAAGTAATCTAATTTGCAAATTGCTAATCTTTGAAATGTTCAGTTCATTATGAAAGATATATTACAGAAATAACTTTTATGCATGTCATGGCAACAATGATAGCAGTAAGGGTTTATCCCCTTGTTGCCATGATATGAATAAAGTTTAGCCAATGTTTTTTATTAGAAAACTTATGTTAAATACATTACTTCGAACTTTAAGAAATAACTTTGTTTCTGACTACTCCTAATGCAGCACTCACATACTGTGCAACTAAAACCATTATTACTATTTCCTGACAGCCACTAGGGCTTTTAATTCTCAGGTCATTATCCACTGAGATGATGCTCACTGTCTCTTGCCTTTTGCACCTTTGTATATTACATTTTCATGAAGCCAGGATATTAACAAAATCATTTTTAAGACATCTGTTGGTTATCATACATATGAGTACAATTATCATCAAAGTTTTTCAAGTATTATCAATCAATTGAACATGTGTCTTTACAAACATCAATATGTGGGGCATTCAAAAGGTTTGCATAAAATCATTATAAGATGAAGATGCATTAAACTTACACAGCTATTGTGATATCAAATGAAACATGTTTGATCATAAAATTTTGTACTGAAACTTAATTTAGCAGTTTTAATGATTAAAGTCTTATTCATTAAACAGCATGAACTGAGAGTAATTTGAGGCATGGGCCAATACTGATGTTCTTATGAAACCTGGGTGAAACAAAAAGGACATCACAAATTCTCCAACAATAATTTTAGGAAATACAACCCCTAAACAGCTTACTGTTTACAAATAGATTACTTGTTTCATATCCAGGTGAGAAGAAGCTGAAAATGAATGTTACAATTGTGGCCATGAACACCACTCAATTATGAAAATGTTGAACAAGTTCAAAATCTGGATGATGAAAGTTATCAAATTGTGATGAAGAGAATAGCACAAAATGATATTTCAGTGTAGTCCAAGCATAACATCTTAAAAAAAGGATGGTACCCGACATATTTTCTGTCCAGTGGATCCTAAAATGGTTGCATTATGCAACCATTTTAGAACACTGGTGACAAGAGCCAATTTCTCAGTGCATATTTTGCAGCTGTGAAACACACAGAAAAATTCCTTTAAAAATTTGTGACTTGTGACAAAACACTGATCTATCAACAAACAACAATTAAAATACTGGCTTCCATGAAATGAAAACTGTCCAATCAAAGCACAGGGGCTCACAGGGTGTGTTATTTGTAGACCCTCTTTAGCGGTCAAAGATATAGCTTTCAGAAAATTGTGAGGGTCATAACAGGGAAGCAATATGGAATGTTCCATAATTGAAGGCAGTTCTACCATAACAAAGCACAGTCTCATCTCTATGCAAAACAGCCCCTTCTGTTCTTGTTTTCACTTGTCTACATAAAGAGTCACATTTAGAGTTTCCATTTTGCAACAATTAGTAATGTTTAAAATATTGTAAGTATGAGATTAAATGTTCATTTTTGATTTTTACTTTTAAAAAATACATACACATGTTGCCTTCAGAAGTTTAGAACATGAATTGACTGGGACTGGCATAAATGTTAAAATATAAATAATGTTTTCACAGCATTTTCCACAAACTTTTGTAATATCCTTCACATGGGAGAACTCTACCCTCTTACAATAGAATTCTGTCTAATAAAAATGCTGCCAGGTGGAATGAAATGCTTAATATCAGAATGTATCCAGATCGCTGGTTCATTTTACTTGTTTGGCATGAAATTATTTTTGACTCTGTTGCTATTACACTAGTACAGCATGATCAAATTTACGAGTTATAAACCTATTTAAACATAAAAAACAAAATCAGACATGTAAACATATGAAACTGACATTAAATTTTTTTCCCTAAACAAATTTCTGATTAAAGCGCAAAATACAACTTATAAATGTGCATAGATCACTACAAATAACATATTTAACATATTTCTCCTTTTCTCTCTCTTCTAGTGTTCTATATTATATTTAAAACACTGCAAAAATATTGTATTGCTATTTCATCAGATGAACAATCTCAAGAGTGAGAACTGCAATACCAAGCAAAGTATCAACATAATCAGGTATTAACTGATTAATGTAATTATACTTAAGCTGGATAGGTCTGCTTTGTACCATATCTGTTAATCAACTGTTCCTGGTTTCTTTTTGTGTATCTCTTAAGGATCCACCCTCAATCTTGAACTTAAATGCCTCTAACTATATACAAGTTAGCAAATGTCAACTACACAGACATATTGAACACAACATATTCTCATATTGATAACGCAGTTTGTTTTCAATTTTAATTCTCGATTTACAATTAACCTTAAAATAATCAAAAACTACACGCACACCTTTCAAAACTTTTATTCTATGAATAACCTTGTGCATAACTGTATGTCTAACTTCATACAAACCAGACAGGTTTTCTGTACTCGTATCTTTGGCTGTTTTTTTTCCAGCACGGTGTGGCTTCTCTGATTAAAAAAGAAAGAAAGAAAGAAAGAAATCAAAGGAAAGAAAGAGCCTGAACATGAAAGCTACTATCATACCTGGGGTATACTGAGGAGAGTGTAGGTGGCCCAGGACCCTGCTTGGGGATACGGCAGTGGTCGGCATTTGGATCGGTGTTGAGGAGGAGCTGCCATTCTCTACAACAGATGAATTTCCTGTGGAACCTCCTCGATGTGGATGTGGTGCTGGTGGGGGAGGAGGCTCAATCACCTTTTCATCTGTAATGTTACAAACTTTGGTTATACTTAATGGCTTCAAACAACACACTTTATTCTAAATTAAATCATATTCATGTTACATAAATGAGAAGAAGGAAAATTTTTCTTTAAAGATACCCTGTCTTCCTTCCAATACTTTCAATAAGGATCTACAAACTTACAAATATACAAATACTCAGGATAGATATCAAACAGCTTTTGAATAAACTAAATATACTTGTGTACAAATACTCCTATAACAATTCCGACAAAACCAAAATGACAATACTTTCTTTTTGATCCCTATATAGAGAAACATACAAACAAAAAAATAGCAGTACTTTTAAACACTTCAAAACTGCATCACAACTATTAATTTCTTCATTGTCACTACTCACGACTGTATGCTGGGGTGTGCACTCAATATAGCATGTCACTGAAGTGGTATGTGAGAACAAAGAATTGTAAAATAATAATAGTGCTTTTGGCAAATTTCCAATATTACCTGTGTCTAGCATCAAAACTAAGGTCACAAACTACAACTAATCAATATTTGAGTTGGGGTACCCAGCAAAAGGTTAGCCAAACTTACAATAAATTGCAATAAATATAGGTACCAGTATCACATTGTTCCACAATTCTTTCTCGCAACAAATTTACTTCAACATCTTGATTGTACACACAATACCACATAGAGCATCAAGGGGCCAACTAATGGGGGAGAATGTCTTGGGATGGAAATGAAGAGATGAAGGGAAAGAAGCTCTTTGCTGCTTTATTTTGTTATCAGTATTTCTAATCATCTTAGATCTATGCTGTTCTATATGCACACATGTCATTTATTATACAAATAGCACATGCCAATTTTCATATACATACATACAAATATATATATATATTATATATATATATATATATATATATATATATATATGTATGTATGTATGTATGTATATACTGCAAGATAATTAAGGGCTGAAACAAAATATACTTCAGTGCTCTTAATATCCAAAAAGCTGAGCAACAGAGACAACTTATAAAAAGCTATATCTAAAAGCTACTAACATCTGCAATATAGGAAAGCCTAAAGTAAGAGGTGAGAAAGAGGTCTTTTACTCACTAAGAGGATCTAGAAGGTGCAGGTCTAGAGGGGGGTGGGGCCCGTCACCTTCAAGCCCTCCCCTCCTGGGACCTCCCTCTGGTTTCCTCAGCGCTATCTCCCTCTCAATTTCCGTTATCTGCTTCTTCATAAGGGTTAGTGTAGAAGATGAGGGAGACTGTGTATTAGTGTGAGGGGAATTTCGAGAGTGAACTTTAGAGTGGGGAGAGCTGGCAGCATTGGGGAGGGGGGAGTTATGTGAGTTGAGCGTTGGGAGGGGGTTGAGGGGTGGCAGCTCACCCCTGCATAACTGCTCATCTAGAGACCGCACAATTGGCCGTTGATGGTGATGTTGTTCCTGCTCAGTGATCTCCTCTTCTTGTTTTTCTTTATCATATAATTCTTCTTTCGTTTCTTCTCTTTCATCCATTCCACTTTCTTCACCTGAAATTATAAACAAAAACTTTTGGTTATATCTGTTTTATTTTATTTATTGATTTTTCTATCAAATCTGTCCCCCTACATGCCATCTTTTGCCACATCCTTTTATAACGGTTTAAATTTTCATTGTTTCCATGAGAGATAAAACAGCAGCATATGAATAATGTGAACAGAATTGATCTTCATAAGCTCTTATCTCCAGTGTGCATATTGTTTTCTAAACTGTATACTTATAAAAAAAAAAAACTGCATTCTTTGTGAAAGAAAACATATCAACACTTGTGTTAGGATATATCACTCCAGTGAAGTAAAAATATTTGTGTTGATCAATATCAATTCCAGCCATCTGGTTCACTGAGCAACTGCTGTTTGTGATGGTCTATATTAATTATGTTATTTAATTTTTAAGTATTAAGGAAAGAGTATATTTTTTTATGTATTTAGATAGTGAATGGCAAGCATTTTTAGAATTCCTTTTACCAAGCTGAACTTAGACGATACAAAGACTATCAATATCTGCAAGGCCCATAGCAACAAAATGAAAGTATCCCATCTTTAGTGATGAATAACAATAGTTATTTTCCATTTCTGTTGCTGTATAAAAAAACACAAGAATCCTCTTTGGCTCCTTTCAACTAACTGCCTCCAATTAACTTGACTATTATTTTTCAAAACAAAGTATGCAAATAAAGGACAAAATCTCATTGCAAATGAGATTATAATTTCTTTTGTCTTGAATAATTATAAATTTATGAAATATATCTAGTATTAACCCATAAAAAAATAAAACACTTAAACTACCATATAGGTTGAACAAGCCTACTATAACTGAGCAGCTTTTTGTACATATATGTTTATATGAATCTCTGTATATTTGCATATATACAAATAGTTATATGTATATACATACATACGTACATAAATACATACATACATACATACATACATACATACATACATAAATACATATATATACACATATATACATACATACATATGTATATAGATATATACATATATAAATATATATACACACACACATACATACACACACACACACACACACACACACACACACACACACACACACACACACACACACACACACACACACACACACACACACAAACACACACACACACACACACACACACACACACACACACACACACACACACACACACACACACACACACACATATATATCATATAACACCCACCCCCGCCCCAGCCCCACCCCCACCAACACACCCACCCACCCACACCCACACACACACACACACACACACACACACACACACACACACACACACACACACACACACACACACACACACACACACACACACACACACCCACACCCACACCCACACCCACACCCACACCCACACCCACACCCCACACCCCACACCCACACCCACACCCCACACCCACACCCACACCCACACCCACACCCCACACCCCACACCCCACACCCACACCCACACCCACACACACACACACACACTTATATATATATGTATGTATGTATGTGTATGTACATATATATACATATATATACATATTATATATATATATACATACATACATACATGGACAGACAGATAGATAGATAGACAGAGAGATAGATAGATAGATAGATAGATAGATAGATAGATAGATAGATAGATAGATAGATAGATTGACAGACAGATACATACATACATATATATATTGTATAATATAAGATAATATAATATTATTTCATATCATAGTATATATATTATATTATATCATATCATGTCACATCATATTATATCACAACATATATCATATCGTATCATATCAAACCATATTTATATCATATATATACTGGAGAGGCAGAAAAAAACTATTGTTACCCTTTACACAAACTAATATGAAAAATCAATGAAATGTTGTGGAATAATGAGGCAAAACAGTTAGCACCGTAATCCTATGAATGTAGGTTTTGTGATATAGTAACAATACTATGTATTTGTTGGAGTCATCAAAAATTGGTAAAACCTAAGTTTGATCATCTATATGTGAAATGGAGAAAAAATAATAATAATAATAATAACAACAGAATAACACTGAGTGGCAATACGCGCAGTCAAAAAAAAAAAAAAAATAAAAGACAGTACAATTAAGAACCAAGAGATGGCGCTGACAGAGGATACATTTTCATTTATATTTCCCGTGTTGTATAATGACTATCTAATAATCTATTTCTATAAATGTCAACACATTTTTATGCCCTCTTTTGGATATGAGCAAAAATAAGATCTATTTCAAAGGGTTAAATCTTTCCTACAGATTCCATTTTCTGTGATTTCATGCTTATACCCCCTGGGAAATGAGACGCAAGTCAAATTCAGTCAAATTCAGTTTTCATTTGCATTTTTTATGTTAAGGAAACATTTTGAAATATTTTTTTTGCATAATGCCTAGCTCAACATTAAGATGTCTTTACATATGACAAAGTGAAAATCTAGTATTCACCCTTTTGTCTTTTTTCTGATTTATCACATGTCACTGTATGAAAGATGGGCAATCATGTTTTTCAATGTTATTTTCCATGTTTATATTCATGCAACCTTCTCAGATGCACAATGAAGTTCAATGGTCCACATGAATTTCTTTATAATATATATTTGTTCTTTAATATTAGTGTCTTGATTAAAAGAACATAATACAGGTTTATAATTGTAATAATTTGTATCCTTCCCCCTGCTGCTAAAACAGCCACCAAATGTCATGGCATGGATGCCACTAGTTCCCATGCATGCAATGTATTTAAGATGATACCAAATCGACAGCAAGGCCATATGCCTGTGCCTGCCCATAACTGCCATAATTTAAAACTGGTGATTTAGGCAGCTGTAGCAATACAACAATCTCGGGGTGTTGCAGAAGTCATGCAGTACTGTATTTCAATTTAATTATACCCATGTATACTGATAACATTTTAATCATTTGATTTATTGCATATGATGATAAATATGTTTTGTTCTTCTTTGCCATGTAAGTCAGGATAAGAGTAAAATAATGCAAAATACTTGTTTTATTTCTTAGATAATAAAAGATAAACAAAACTATAAATATGTAGACAAAACATGGTCATCAAAATGCACACGCCAAATATCTGGTTCATTAGTCTTGGTTCTCAGTTATTGTAATAAGGTCGTCATATGGTAACGCTAGCCACGGCTAATAAGATCCTCATTGGGCAAAGGTAAAAGTAAGGATAGTTTTTTTGTTTTTTTTATTGTACACAGTGTATGTGTACGTAATATATAAACATTTTTCAGGAATTCCCCATATATCTGAGAGCAGTTGTGCATTTCTTTTTACTATCACAATCTTTGATTTACAAACAATTCACAATCCGCTAGTTCCAGTTTCTTTAATAAGTTATTATCCTAAAAGTAAACAAGGTAGGTTTAACAGAGTCACTAAACATAACTCTATTCAACTGTTTACAGAAATGAGAAATGAGCAGTAATGTTCATATCTGGAGGTGAATGATAACTATTAGACAAACATAAGGAAAATAAAAGAAAATTTAACCACATTTCTATGACTATAGAGTTTAGCAGTACATCTTGAAAATGTTATTGTTATCTATACTGGGATACTGTAAGTACAAGGACCACTATTTCCTAGTGAAATAGGAGAATTACATACAATTATCCAATTGTCTCACAAGGAAGACATAAATAACCAAACAATCATAATAAGGTTTGATGAACAAGCATTATCACAGAGAATACTGGTACAGATAATGCTAGGGTGAACTCATGATTAAAAAAATAAAAAAGGTCTTTGCCTTTATCTCTTTGTCAGTGAATAACATCATCTTTAAAAATACACCATGAAATCAATTGTGCTATGGCAATTATTGAAATCAAAATGGAAAAATATATTATATTATCTCATCTAATTATAAATATCCAATATCACAAGAAACATTTTATGCCAGCATTTCTCAATCATATATGTGACCCACATCATGGCTGTAGGTCAAGAAAGCATTATCTAGTTTCAAGAAGAGCAAAATAGCTATATGAATGACAGAGGTTTAATAGATATCATCAGCCCCTATTGATCAAGCCACCTTAATTGAGCACAAAGGTAATTTGCACTCATCCAAGTTGCCTCAACAGAACATTAACTGTTAAAAATTGGCCGGCTGTTTATCTTATTTACTGGTATGAGTGGGACGCAGTGAGACTAAACTAGTTTATTAAGTACTGTTTGGCATTTTTCTTCTAGCCTCAAGTCCATAGAGATCTATCCCTATTCCTTCTAGCCCATTGTGTCTGGGTGGATTCTCCTCCCACCCAGTCTCTCCTGTACATACCCTCCAAGCCATCTCAGCCTGCTAAACCTATCACTACGTCTCTTGCCTCCCTCCCCTTAGGCCCCCCTTTTTTATTGCATTAAATGTGCTGTACTTACATATTAATGTAAGCTCTCTATTTTTTTACATATATATTGGGTGACTTTTTTCTAATATGATACTCTACTGTTCAGCAACATAAGACAGGAGTACAAATAAGCCCTTCAAAAAACAAGGACCTTATATGTTCTTCATATAATTATTCATTCAGGTTATTTGAAGTTAGCAGTGATAAATATAATTTCTTGACCATATTTGCCTTCATAAAACAAAAAAGATGTTTTATGAAATATTGTCTAAACTTACCTTGCATCTAAAGACTACATATACTAAAGAGTTTGTATGACATTTGTTGAGCAGTAGCCTAAAGAGATCCCAAAAATCAAAATGAATTACTGATAATATAACTTAACCTAACAAAAAATACCTTTTGCTAAAATTACTCATGGTGTAAAATATGGATTATATAACTTCTTTACCCATAACATAATCGATGCCAAAATATGTGTATGCTTCCTTTTCACTGTGTCAGAACTGTGTTATTTCTAATGCATCTGCACATTGTATAAATGAAAAAGATTACAGAGAAAACAGCATTAGCTGGTATTGAAATAAGTGATATGACAATAGGAGGAATAAAATTAACTTGAAAGAATGTATATGTAATACAAGACAAAATCTGACTGCAATAATGAGTATGTTAAATACTTATTTGAATATACTATAGCAGTGAATGAATAAAAGGGAGAAAAGTTAAAAATCCTCCTCTGATGACAGTTCAGTTTATCCCAACTGCTGACTGAACAAGGATTGCTGATCAGTCCAGGGCAAAAGAGCCAGGTATGGTAAAGTGAAGCAGTCTCAGTTATATATCCAAGTTATCTTTCCTCATTTCAAAATATTAGGCAAACTAACTATTTAAGCAATATGACATAATAACAACTGGGAAGATTGAATGTAAGTTGAATCACATCATTTACTTATGAATGACAATTTGTTAGGGGAAGAGAGTGGCACTAGACCATATAAATGAAGGGTCATCTCTTATGCATTTATAGAAATGCTTATTTTCATTATTTATGTAAAAACAACATTGTAAAAGTTATCCCCTCCCCCTTTTTACAAAAACAGATATAGCCATTTATGACATAAAGCAAATATATAGGTTTAGAAATAATGTAATGAAGTTAGCAGTGATAAATGCACTCACTGCTACTATCATATACCCCCTTAATCAGTGAATGATATTCAATACATCTTTATAAAACATTTTCAACAAAAGTTAGTAAAATAGTGCAGTAAATACATTATAATATCAAATGCTGTTTAAAAGCTTACAAATCACTGTAAAAGTTATAATCTATATTTGGCTAATATATGAAACTGGGCATCTAGATCATTTATCAATAACAAGTTCCACAGATTTAGTTAAACACAACCTGAGTATATTAATCATTTATGAAATAAGGTTTCTATCACTGACCTACAAGCTTCAACTGTACCTCAATGGCTGTAGGCTACAACTGGTTAACTAGACACTAAATTCAAATTGAACAGTTATGATGTCTATATTGCTTTTGATGAGTTTTGTTCCTCTCATGTTGAATATTCCCTGCCTCTGACTGGCTACTCACAAATTTCACAACCTAATGAACATGTCACATATATGTGTTTTGTGTTTTGTGTTTTGTTTGTGTGGGCTTTTTGTGCGTTTTTGTGTATGTGTGTGTTTTTGTGTTTGTGTGTTTATGTGTTCTTGAATTTGTGTGTGTGTGTGTGTGTGTGTGTGTGTGTGTGTGTGTGTGTGTGTGTGTGTGTGTGTGTGTGTGTGTGTGTGTGTGTGTGTGTGTGTGTGTGCATGTGCATGTGCATGTGCATGTGCATGTGCGTGTGCGTGTGCGTGTGCGTGTGCGTGTGCGTGTGCGTGTGCGTGTGCGCGTGTGCCGTGTGCCTGTGTCTGTGCGTGTGCGTGTGCGAGTGAGTGAGTGAGTGAGTGAGTGAGTTAGTGCGTGAGAGAGAGAGTGAGTGAGTGAGTGAGTGAGTGAGTGAGTGAGTGAGTGAGTGAGTGAGTGAGTGAGTGAGTGAGTGAGTGAGTGAGTGAGTGAGTGAGTGCGTGAGTGCGTGAGTGAGTGAGTGAGTGAGTGAGTGAGTGAGTGAGTGAGTGAGTGAGTGAGTGTGTGAGTGAGTGTGTGAGTGAGTGTGTGAGTGAGTGAGTGAGTGAGTGAGTGAGTGAGTGAGTGAGTGAGTGAGTGAGTGAGTGAGTGAGTGAGTGAGTGAGTGAGTGAGTGAGTGAGTGAGCTAGTGAGTGCGTGCGTGACTGCATGCATGACTGCGTGTGCATGTGTGCGTGCATTTGCGTTTGTGCATATGAGTGCATGTGTTTGTGTGTGTGTGTGTGTGCATGCTTGTGGCTAGTGCCAGTGCCTGTCTCTGTACCCATACATGTGCATGTATGTGTGGGGGTATGCATTCACAGATAATTCTGGCCACCACCCATGTTACATAACCTTCTTTGGAAAATGATCATATTAGGAAAACATAAGGCATACAAAATAGGCCATACTTGCATGAAATTTGAGGCAGCAGTAATGCGTATTTGTGTGTATATGCATCCAAAGATGTGGTTAGGAATTTTAACAACATGCCTCACTAATACAGCTGATCTTTTCCTTGTAGCTAATAAGTTATATGAATATACAAAGGTTAAGCAAATCTTGATTTTAGTACTCCTCATAAAAAAATATCATACTATAAATTTAATAATCAAAGGTTCCCTTCCTAAATAACCAGTCCCTAAGATTATCAACATTAAAACTGACTACCTTGAGAATTTAATATCATTAACAATGATAACTGATTCTGCTATACAAATTGTAAGTTGTGAGTTAATACCGCCCAATTTTGACATTCATCACACTCACCAGAGTAGCTTACTGACTTCTCTTCTTCTCATGACTGCACCTTCTAACAACAAAGTTCATCTCCTTGATCAGACTATATTTGTCCTACTTACTACATCCCTCCTAGCAATGCCAACTACAGTCTGTATAGTAATATGATAAGTCACATTTTATCAACACACTCACCATGTGGGTGTGTTGATAGTAGCCATACAACTGTGTTATATAACAGAACTAATCTGTCAACTATCATATTCTTTGCCTCTGTCCTTTAGTAGAATAGCTATGTTTACAGGCAACTCAAATACTTCTATCCATTTTCTCTATGCTGCTGCTACCCTACTCCTGCTATTATTTCCACTCTACCCTAAGTGTCCATGATGTTAGTTAACAAAACTGCTTCAAATCAATTACAACTCTGCCATCTTCTGCGATATTCTCTTTATTTCTACTTTCTCTGCACCTCTTGACAAATAATGAGGCTAAAAGTTCACCACTTTATTACGGGGCCTTGAATACCTACGGGACTGCTTCCCACTCCACTGCTACTTCTGAAAATTTCTGCTGCCTCTTCCTTAGTCTCATTTGTTATTACCAAACTGTACTGCTTCATGGCTCTTATATCCCACATTCCTTTGTTGTCTATTTCACCCCCACAATAATCGACAACAGAGAATTGAACACATATATTGTGCATATCTATATGTTTCTTTTTCTTCTGATAGAAGGAAGATGAAGTAATGCCAGCTTCTTGTTATTTGGGAACCACTGATACATAAAAGATGTTCACTTTCAGCATAGCTAATATCATTTGGTGAAATTAAGAGATGCATTAATGTGAAACTCAAAAAAAAAAAAAAAAAAAAAAAAAAAAAAAAAAAAAAAAAAAAAAAAAAAAAAAATCTTGGTATGCCAAGGACAAAAGGGTCCTCAAAGCAAATAAGTGATGTAGATAAACATAACTTAGAAAGTGATGATAGCCAAGTGAAATATAAAATTAACATAAACACAACTAAATTTTACAAATAAAAAATTATTGAATAATTCTATAAGTAGATTTCTTTGTAAAGCAAAGAATCTGATATCATAATGTTCTTTTTCACAGTCATATTCTGTCCTTATTTTGTTTTTCTGTATTGTAACAAATTGCTACCATTCCTCTGTTATTTTAACACCAAAGAGATATCTGAAAATTTAATTCTACTATATTCATATGATTTATCCATCACTTTAAAATTAAAGTTTATCAAGAAATATAATAAATTATGTAATAAGTTTGAATACTACTATGAAAAGATATAAGGTTCCATCATTCTTGCCTATCTCTTTCAAAATATAATGAACTCAGGGCCCTAGGTTAGGGATGTTAAGTGTAAAAGACAAGAATCTTTTGCATTAAATAAAACTGCAAACACCTTGTTTTGGCTTATACTTGAACAATCTGCCGCTCTACTTGGTACGACTGGGATAATTTTAATCTGTTTGACAAAATGTATATGCAATATAACACCCAGAAATTAGCTGAATAATTTTGAAGTGGAAGTAATTATCATAAATGGTGTGTTTTTTTTCCAATCTAGCCTCCTTAGCATGGCCTACGATTTGAATTACTGTTAGTGTCAATGGAATATGCAAAACTTATCTTTAATAATTTCGGTATATAAAATGGGGTATATCTACTACTGATGCAATCAAAGACTCCAATAAAAAGTCCTGATAATCATCAGCTTAATTAACATATAAGGATTAGGCTAATTCCTCAAAAGATTGCCAGCCATACCAATGACACCAACTGAAAAGCTAGACTACGAAATACTCCTTACTGTCTTTGAATTATCTTATGCGTTTTTTCACTCCCTTTTATGTGAATACAAGAAGATCAAATGAGTTAATTCAAAATACCTTAATTAGAACCCTTGTGAGGATGAGTTTTAGATGTCTCTCTCTATAAGTGAAAAGAATTTCCAAGAAGGACAATATATCCTTTGTATGTATTCAAGCATTAATATATTTATGCATTCATTATGTGTATGCAGCCTACATGGAACCAAGTATGATATGTAACCAAGTAGATATGTAGTTCTGAAGAAAGCTGGCTCATAATTCTACACTTCTTTGAGGTAAAAGAGGAATATAAAACTTATGCTTGCTAAACTCCACAGTATGCTGGTACTACTCTTAACTGTGATCTAATGTGTGAAAAATTAGTTAATCACAAAAGATTCCCTTTCAATGCTGAGTGTTCATTGATGCCCGCATATATCAATCTTATACATGTCTGAAATTTATGGAACTGTTCTCAGAGCAGCTAATAAAAAAGGACCCAATAAAATTATTAATCAGTAAATTATCATTAGTAATGTTCTTGGATCAACTTACATTCACATCGTCAGTCTTTTTATGCAATCTCAACAGCACTGTAATCAAAACTAAACTAACTTACAACCATCAAACTCACAGAGCCAACAATAAGAGACCTAAATCTTCACTAACCTGATGACAGGCCATCCTCAAGCACTGGCATTGCAGAGCAGATGCCCCTTGAGGACGAGTGGATGGATCCTTCTGGATCCACACCGGAGTAGTCACTCTCCACATCCCCAGAGTCACACGAAGTTGTCTCTGGTGACAGTGTGAAATTCCTGGAGTGGCCCACCTGTTGGATTTTTGAAAACATTAATATGGGGCTGGTGGAGAAGGATAAAGGTTTTACTTGCAACAATGTCAATAGTAAAATAGCAATGCCTTTAAATCAAAAAATATATTTTTGTACTCATGACATTAAATTTATTTGTTAATGACTGATTTGTGTTACATAACTAAACATTTCAGCAAATTATTAATTTCTAAATAAACAAATAAGTAAATAAATAAAAATAGAAAACCTGTGTAGAACCTTAGGTGTACAGCAGACTTTTTATTCCCAATTTAATTAATACAACCATACAAAGAACTCCTCTATCATATGAGATTACAAAATACATTATCAAATGGTTTTCTGTTTACAATAAGTAAAGTTGAAAATCTTTACTTAAGGGCATAAACAAAAATGATTACGTAAATACAAAATATAAGAAAGCAATGTTACTATAAAGGCCACCTCTGAATTCCATTTAAATATGCTCATAGCCAAAGAAATAAGAAAAAA
>NC_061854.1:10069683-10072183 GCF_019202785.1 Penaeus chinensis
CTATCTGTGGGGGCACGACAGTATGTGGGCTACAAGAGACTATATGAAGGAAGGGAAGGGAGCCTAGAGCTACGATTGGGATCACAGATCAGCCAGACTTGGTGGCGGGACTGACAGTCGTCATGTAGTGACAGGCGCCAATGTTTCATTTAAAAGGCCTAGGGATTAAGGGGTTGGGGGAGGTGACGTGTAAGGAGCGAGAAAGTGTGACACGTAAACATAATTACACGAGGGAGGATGGTGATAACTTACCAATGGTTTCACGATTGCAAAATATTTCCAAAATATTGAAGTACAAAATAAAAAATATGCTTCTTTCACAATTTAAGCCTACTAAACGATACCCAGCTCAAAAAAAAAAAAAAAAAAAAATCTATAAAAACCCTCATATAAAAATATATATTTCGCAATGAGACAACCTTGGTCGGACTAATAAGTCTAGCGTCTTTTGAAAGGGCGCTTCGTCATTCTTGACTCTAGACTACATCAGGATCCATCGCTGAATACGTTTCGGCCACTGTTAAAATTATTCTTATTATTGCTTACATGTCACATCAGTCTTCTCTCGATCGCGTGTTTACATATTTGCAAGCGAAATTCATGAGGGGTATGAAGTTCCGGGCGTCACAGGGCAATGTTAATGAGCTCATGGGTAATAATGGGTGAGGATGGCATGTGTGTATTATAACGTGTATTTGTGGGTCGGGACTGGAGGGGTTTGAGAAGGGAGGGAACGGGATGTGGGCAGCATTACCTGCAGTCCCACCTCGGTCTGGGGCAGGTCTTCGGTCTCAGGATTGGTGGAGGCTGCGTCATGCTCCCCTTCGGTGGAGAGGTCGCAGCAGCCTCCTTGGTCCTCCCTGCCGCTGGAGGGGATATCTACGTGGCAAGGCCTTCTGGCGGCATTGCAGGACGCTGCCTCGTCCCCGGACCTGCCATCCAGGAGTGAATCACGACCTAGCGCAGCTGCCACTACCTCATTTAGCCTGTCATAAAGCGCACTCTTCTCCTCCTGCTGTTGCTGTTGTTCCTGGAAGTCCTCATCCTCATCTATTTCTTCTAACTCCAGATCTAATTCCTCCTCCTCCTCCTCTTCCTCCTCCTCCTCGTCAACTCCTTCCAACTCTAACTCCACATCCTCCTCCTCCTCCTCCTCCTCATCTACATCATCATCATTCTCATCATCTACATCTTCCTCTACGTCGTCGTCTTCTTGGTAGACCGGGAAGGCCTCCAGGTTGAGAGGGTCCTCGACAATACCTACACCGCTGTTGCTACTGTGGCTGCAGTTGCTGTTGCAGTCTACTGACTGGTGATGGTGGTGGTGCTGTACATGATCCTGCTGTGCTTCCTGCTGTGCCTCATAAGACAGTTCGAGGTGGTATTGGTGGTGGTTGTGGTGGTTGTGGTGGTGGAGGTGGTTGTGGTGGTGGGAGGGTGATGCTGAGCTTACCTCATACGTGGCCGCGTCGAGATCTGGCTCGAGACCGTGGGCGGCGCCGGAACCACTGTTACACTGCTGCTCTCTGCGCTGTTGATCCGTCCCGCTCACGTGCTGATGCTCGCTTGCTTCCTGGTGGTGCTCCAAAACACTGCTGTGATGCTCTGCGTTGCTGCTGTGATGCTCTGGAATGTCGCTACGATGGTCGGGGGCGCTGCCGTGCTGTTCCGAACCCCCGTCCTTCTGATCGGAAGCACATTCCTCCGCAGCGCCTTCTGCCTGGTCTTCAGCGTACTCGGCCGCAAGACGAAGGCCAACGTAGCTGTTGCCTTGCTGCCTCTTGAGGTGGTACTCTAAGTCTAGGAACTCGTCGCCTCGCGGACCCCCTTGTTCCTTAAAGAATTCTTCTAACACCTTTCTAGTCTCGGACATCTCATAAGAATAATCATACATATCTGAATCTACATGAGAGGCGTCTTGCTGCGGGGCAAGATTGGTCGAGTAAGAGGACGTGAGTGTGGATATGGCTATAACCGGCGGGGCGGGAGACATGCTGCCGCCCTCCGAACATGACGAGTCCGGGGGACACTCGCCCCCTCCTCCGTCTTCCTGAGTCGCTACTTGGCCCGCTTCTTCGACCGCCCTCGGAGGAATACTCACCTCCGCAGGGGGAAGGGCCTCCCTTGCCTCGTGAGCCTCCCTGGCTGCAGCCTCTTCGGCCAGAACTCGTCTGGGAAAGCCCGGTCGCGGAGGGCGCGGGGGAGGGCCGTGGTGGCTGTGTGGGCCTCGGGGGCTGTGGGTGCGCGGGGAGGGGCGGGGGCCGTATCGCCGTGGCGAGCCCTCGTATTCCGCGATGGGCACGTTGCCGATCTTAGTGACCTTGTGTGGCGACCCTTGCGTTGAGTCCGAGTCTGAGGGCGAGGTGGACCTCTCGTAGGCCGCGAGGTACCCGTGGTCGCCGTGGTCGGCTGGGTTGACCTGGTGGTCTGCGGTGGGCGAGGACGGGGAGCCGGGGCGATCGTCCAGGGCCCTCACGGTCAGGCCTCGAGCCACCCACTC
>NC_061854.1:10082183-10084683 GCF_019202785.1 Penaeus chinensis
TAGGCCGCACGCTCTCTCCAGTTCATGATCGGGTTAGTCCGCACGCTCTCTCCAGTTCATGATCGGGTTAGGCCGCACGCTCTCTCCAGTTCATGATCGGGTTAGTACGCACGCACTCTCTATTTCCAAGCTACATGGAGAGTTGGTTTAGCCTCCCCTCGCTCGCACATCCGCCCTGAGGACGACCGACTTCGACCATAGCAGCGCCCGTGTGGCCTCGGAGGGACCTCACGGTAATCCTTACTAATAAGCCACGCATTAATTTCACAAAGTAACACTTGGTTTGTCTACAGCAAAGGAGGCGGAGTTAGCGGAGAAGATGGAGAGAGGAATGGAAGGGGATGGAAGGGAAGGGAACAAATGAGGAGGGCATGGAGGGGAGGGGAGGGGAGGGGAGGGGAGGGGAGGGGAGGGGAGGGGAGGGGAGGGGAGGGGAGGGGAGGGGACGGGAGGGGAGGGGACGGGAGGTGAGGGGTGAGAGGAGAGAAAATAAAAGGAAAAGAAGGGAAAGGAAGGGAAGGGCAATGAGGGAAACGAAGGAAAGGGAAGGGAATCGAAAAAAAGAGAAAAGGAGGGAAAGGAGGAGATGAGAAGAGAAGAGAAAAGAAGAGCAGGGACAGTAAGGAAAGGGATGGGTAAAGCAGAGAAAGGAAGAGACGGCAGGGATAGAAAGGGGAGAGGTGTGGGAAGGGGACGATATAATGAAGTGCCGAAGAAGAAGGAAAAAGAAAACAAAGAGTGAAGGAAAAGCGAAAGATGACAAAAAAGAACAGGGCGTAGACTAAGAATATAAAATATAACAATAAGAACAGAAGAAAATGAGAAGACAAAGAAGTGAAAAGAGGCAAAAAGTGAAGTAGAAAAAAAACATGACCGCATAATTGAAAAAAGTAAAGCAAAGCCAAGGGGGAGAAGGAGAGTAGGAGCGAAGGAGAGAAAGAGGGAGTGGGAGTAATGAGAATTCGGGAGGAGGGAGTGGAGGCTGGAGAGAGATGGGAAAGAAGGGAGTGGAGATAGACAGTGGGCGAGGAGGGATTGGGGGAAATAGAAAGGTGGGGGAGAAAGGAAGGAGGACAGGGAAAAGTGACATAAAGGAAGTGGGAAGCAGGGTAAAGCGAAGAGGAAAATGGGAGAGATTCAGAAGGAGGGAAAGTGAGGTAGAGAGACATGAAGAAGGAGAGGTGGCGAGGAGGGAATCGGCGGCACAGAGAGAAGTGAGGAAGGAAGGAGTGGAGAGGGGGGGGGGGTATCCAGAGAGCTCAACTTCATGGCAACTCGCGGACGATTCACTGTCGAGTCGTCAGTACAAAGTCCGGATCCGCCGTGGCATTCATTACGAACTCCCCCTCCCCCGCCCCCCTCTCTCTCTCTCTCGCCGCCCATGGCCGAGTACTAAGATGGATTCAGCACCGGACAGTGCTTTCTCCTTCCCTCATTTTGCCTTTCCCTTTCATTTCCTGCCTTTTCCTGTCTCTTCTTATTATACCTCCTATTCTCGACTTTCCGTATTATTTCGTACTTCCTGTCATTATGCTCTGCCTCTTTTCCTTTCCCTTATTTTATTTTATTCGCTTCCTTTCGTCCCCTTTATGTCCCTCTCTCCATCCTCCTCTTTCTTCTTCTTCTTCTTCTACTTTTTCTACTTCTTCTTCTTCTTCATCTTATTATTATTATTATTATTATCATTATTATTTATTTTTTCTCCTCCTTCTCCTCCCTCCTCTCCTCCTTTCCTCCTCTCCTTCACCTCCACCTTTTACTCCCCCTTCACTTTCCCATTCTCTTTTCTAATTCTAATTCTACCGATCAACCTGTAACTTGGAGATCAGTTTCAGAAACTCCGCAATGCAGAACGAAAGCTTGTTTGTTCAAAGTGTGCAGTACGGTTGCATGTTACATTTCGAGTGGCGTGCTTGTTAGGGCTTGTCCAGAACCCGCCACCGTAAACTAGTTATGGCGTAAGACTCTAGATATTCCAGGAGCATCCATTGCAGATATATGAAATCAATAATGTTCGATATTTTGAAAAGGTACACACATACTTATGGATAAACAGTAGTTACTTGTGTGTGTGTGTGTGTGTGTGTGTGTGTGTGTGTGTGTGTGTGTGTGTGTGTGTGTGTGTGTGTGTGTGTGTGTGTGTGTGTGTGTGTGTGTGCGAGTGCGAGTACGAGTGCGAGTGCGAGTGCGAGTGCGAGTGCGAGTGCGTGTGCGTGTGCGTGTGCGTTTGCGTGCGCGTGTACGTGAGCGTGTGTGCATCAAGAAAAAGCACCTCAAAGCATCACGGCCACATTAAGAAAAAAGTTTCTCCAATGCCGCCATCGACATCTAATTCCCGATGGCTGCAATCAATATTATTAAGCCGTTTCGTCCGGCGCCGCACGTGGAGCACCGCTCCTATTCCCTCTCCTCCAACCTCTCCTTCGTCTAAGTGAAGGCGAGGAGAAGGTAAGAGGCGAGAGACGGAGGGATTGGGTGCGATAGACGGAAGACGGGAGAC
>NC_061854.1:10092183-10104683 GCF_019202785.1 Penaeus chinensis
GGAGATGGAGATGGAGATGGAGATGGAGATGGAGATGGAGATGGAGATGGAGATGGAGATGGAGATGGAGATGGAGATGGAGATGGAGATGGAGATGGAGATGGAGATGGAGATGGAGATGGAGATGGAGATGGAGATGGAGATGGAGATGGAGATGGAGAGGGGAGAGAGAGAGAGAGAGAGAGAGAGAGAGAGAGAGAGAGAGAGAGAGAGAGAGAGAGAGAGAGAGAGAGAGAGAGAGAGAGAGAGAGAGAGAGAGAGAGAGAGAGAATGAGAGAGTGCTCCTCAACTTCGAAAGTCATATGGGCTTTCGTAATACGATTTTCCAGTTTCTCAACTTCACTCCCATTATTTATCGGGAAGTTGAGACTATAAATATTCGTAACGTATAATGGACCTTACGAAAGATTTACGAAAGTTAACCCTGAATGAAGATGAAAAGGTCATATTCTTTCATTAATCCCCCCCCCCCCCCCCCTGGCTGGGTCTCGTTCATATGGAAACATATCGTAGCGTCATATCACTGTCGCTGAATAATTGATATATGAGACCAGCAAAGATGTTTGTTTTCATATACCCCCCCACCACCGCACCCCCAACCCACACCAAAGCTCCTCTCCATCTTTTCTTGTTCATAATTACTTTCTCTTGTTTCTCGTCTTTTCTTATATCTAAGTCTATGTCTACCTATCTCTCTCTCTCTCTCTCTCTCTCTCTCTCTCTCTCTCTCTCTCTCTCTCTCTCTCTCTCTCTCTCTCTCTCTCTCTCTCTCTCTCTCTCTCTCTCTCCTTCTCTCCTCTCCTTCTCTCCTTCTCTCCTTCTCTCCTTCTCTCCTTCTCTCCTTCTCTCCTTCTCTCCTTCTCTCCTTCTCTCCTTCTCTCCTTCTCTCCTTCTCTCCTTCTCTCCTTCTCTCCTTCTCTCCTTCTCTCCTTCTCTCCTTCCCTACCTCCCTCTCTATGCATAACTTTCTTTCTCCCTTATCTCTTCCCTCCCTAACTGCCTCTGTTTCGCAACCCCGGCCTGTATCCTTCATCTTCTCCCTCTCTCTTTCCATCTCCTTCACCTTTTCCCCCTCCCTTACCCTCCATCTCTCCCTCTCTCTCCCTTCCTCCTTACCCTTACCATGTACACAGAAACGAACACGCACACAGAGCAATCGATGGGAAGTAATGAAATGCGCGCAGCGAGACTCTATCCCCACTGAAGCCAGCTCGAAGTTACATTTCCTACTAAACTGTAATGAAGCTTTCTGGGGCCGTAAGCTTCACGCCGTTTCATATGCAGTTACAAGTGGCTGGATGAGGCTATATAACATTTAATCAAAACGTAGTGTGTGAGTCGCGAAAAAAGAGAGTATGTCTATATACATTTATACTTATTTTAAGCATACGTATTGTACAATGCATAAGTAAAATGTTTAATACACAGTGTATTTCATTTCCTTTATATCTTATTTCCTGAAACTATATCCTCAGGCATAATATAAACTAAAATTAGTCACTAACTTTTCAGGTCTGAATTTGAAAGGGAAAAGGCAAGAAGAGGAGAGAGGTAGATACACAGAGAAAGAGTGATATAGCCGCAAAACAAAAACATGAGAATGGGCGAGAAAAAAATATGAAATGCTCAATGAAGGAAAGAAGAAAACTTAAAGATAAAAACAAATGTGAAAAACAAAACAACATGGCAAGCATAGCACGCGGATTAATGGCATCGATGCGCTGTATCTAAACCAGGACGCATTCCTAATACCCACCCCCCTCCCCCGCCACACATCCCCG
Organism: Penaeus chinensis; assembly: GCF_019202785.1. Classification (NCBI taxonomy): domain Eukaryota; kingdom Metazoa; phylum Arthropoda; class Malacostraca; order Decapoda; family Penaeidae; genus Penaeus; species Penaeus chinensis. The sequence continues at coordinate 10,093,965 of NC_061854.1, forward strand.
CACGTTTAATTTGTCCCGCTCGCGGCACGAGACTCGACAAAAGTATCTTCCAGACGAAGCCTTGCTGCTCGTGGCGCAAGGTGGGGGGTTGGGGGAGTACAGACGGAGAGGTAGGAGAGAGGACGGTGCATAGGGAGAGGTTGGGAGGGAAGGGTGCGTAGGGAAAGCTGTAGAGGGGAAGGCGCTTATGGAGAGGTAGGGAGGGCGAGGTGTGTATTCACCTGAAATACCTTGCAGGTAAAGTTGTTATCATTTCGAGGCCTGATTCATCTCGCATCATCATTCAACCCTCTAGGGATATCCGCTCACACAAAAAAAGGTACAGAGAAAGCTAGAGAGAGAGAGAGAGAGAGAGAGAGAGAGAGAGAGAGAGAGAGAGAGAGAGAGAGAGAGAGAGAGAGAGAGAGAGAGAGAGAGAGAGAGAGAGAGAGAGAGAGGAAGAGAGGGAGAGAGGGAGAGAGGGAGAGAGAGAGGGAGAGAGAGAGAGAGAGAGAGACAGAGAGACAGAGAGAGAGACAGAGAGAGAGACAGAGACAGAGACAGAGACAGAGACAGAGACAGAGAGAGACAGAGACAGAGAGAGACAGAGAGAGACAGAGACAGAGAGAGACAGAGACAGAGACAGAGACAGAGACAGAAACAGAGACAGAGACAGAGACAGACAGAGACAGAGACAGAGACAGAGAGAGAAAGAGAAAGAGAAAGAGAAAGAGAAAGAGAAAGAGAGAGAGAGAGAGAGAGAGAGAGAGAGAGAGAGAGAGAGAGAGAGAGAGAGAGAGAGAGAGAGAGAGAGAGAGAGAGAGAGAGAGAGAGAGAGAGAAGATTTCGGGATAGAATTTTTCAGGTCGAATTTTTTTCGAATAAAATATAGAGCAAGAGGCGAAGGTCGCCTCTTGCTACATATACGCCAAGTTACATATACAATATTGCTGACAGTGTACACTGTATCTTGGACTGCTTTACCGGACTTCGTTGACTCTACGTGAAACTACACACACAGCTGTATACCCTTCTTCCTACATTTTATATGATGCTTCAAGCCTACAATGGTGCACCTACCCCCTTCTTCCCCCTTCTTAGAAAGACACAAAAGAAAACTGGAGATTTAAATCTAAAAAGGAAGAGGAAAAAAAACGCACTCCAAAAAATATTTCAATTTACATATACCATTCACGAAGATTACGTCTACAAACATCCCAAAATGGAAGGTTCGCGCAGTCACCAAGAAATTCCGGCGACGCACTTCTGAAGACGGAAATGTCAAGCCCGGGCAAACAGGCAAGCGGATATGCATACTGGCAAGAGCGAAGGGGCAGACTCAATGAACGGGTTAATATTTATTTTTGACATCTGCAGGTATTCGCACCGGATTACCTGAGACCTTGGATAAGCCAAATGGATAAAAAAAAAAAATCATTATCTGCAATTCCCATCAGTTCATCGTCACTGCCTTCCCCCCTCCTTTGAGAAAATTAAATCTACAAAGTGTGAAAAACCTATCAAATGCATCAAGCGTCAAAAAAAATGCAGTGGAGATCCGAATCCTTTCGATGAATTTATCTCGGATGGAAGTCTTGGGCCGACTTCGCTTTACTGCCGGTCAGAAGCCGAAGAGGAAGGACGAATCGGGGTGACGTGGGAGGGGGAGGGGGGGGGGAGTTAAACGCGTGCAGTCACGGACAAATGTCGTGTCCCGTGAATGAGGCTTCGAAACCTCCTAACCTGAGCAACAAGGGTCACGTTATTCGGGTGTACGAGAAGAGATTTTAATCGTGACTGCACATGCGTATGTCAATACGTGTATACATATGTATTCGTATAATCACGAATAAGTCTAGGTCTATATGCATATATAGACCTACAAACGTATGAATACATGCATTCAGTTCGTATAAATCAGCAGCTCCGAATCTGGAGAAGCGCCCTATACGGAAAGGCCGTATGGTATTTCAAGAAGGGGGGGGGGGGTAAACATATGCCATACGTCTAGAATTTCTAAATATTTATTTACAACTGTTGAAAACTTTCTCTTTCTGAGATAGGAAAAAGTGGCAGCATACACGCTTGGGAACTACTAGTGCAGATTAACACCAACAGGTTTATACAATGTATATTGAAAAGAAGTGTGTGTGTGTGTGTGTGTGTGTGTGTGTGTGTGTGTGTGTGTGTGTGTGTGTGTGTGTGTGTGTGTGTGTGTGTGTGTGTGTGTGTGTGTGTGTGTGTGTGTGTGTGTCTTATACACATACGCGAATGTACAGATACATATATTGAACGGTACGGACTGAATAATCGAATGCACACAGAAGATAAAGCCCCAAAATGAGCTGCGAAGGGAAGGGCTCCCATCTTTCTCCGTTCGCCTAGTGCCTGATCTCGACCCTTTTGAGGGCGGATCGTGAAACGTTCTTCGCGTCCATTATCTTATCCTGCTCCATCCTGTCTATCCTCCCTCGTAATCCCATTTTCCTCCCACTTACCACTACGCTATCGTCCATCCTTTTCTCGCCGTCTTCGTCATTCTCTCATCTGCTCTCTAGACACCCTTCTCCTCTTTTTCTATACGTTCCTTCTTTCTATCTCCTATTTTCTGTATCTCATCCATTTCTGACCCAAATAAAAATGCTTAGAAGTATGTGTACGTTTTTCTATGTGCGCACAAATTTGTACTTGCATATCCGCGCGTTTACTTTGCATACATCTCATTCGTTGTGTGTTGCCTTTTGCAAGTTGAAGTGTTGTTTGCTGGCGCATTATTATGTATGTAAGTGTTTACATATTTCTGGCGCGTGTTTCCCAGGAGAACGCGGCGCCAGTGAAGACTATGCCTCATCCCCTCCAACGTTTTCAAGAGAACGTCTGTTTCCCGGTAGCACGCAAATTAACACTGCTACTGTAGCTGTTGTTGCTATTACAACGACTTTTACAACTAATAATGATAATAGCGATAATGAAACTTATTATCATTATCATGACTATCATCTACCGACAATACAACATGGCAGAATAAACTTACACTTCACCTACACTTTAGGGCAGGAGCCAAAATATCTCTCCAGCTATCTTTAACAAACTGATAATACATGCCCGACACGCCAAATATACGCAAGCCCAATCGTTCTTACTTCAGTACACTAATCGCTACCTTCTTGGCACGGCGCTATCACAGCTTGTCTCGCCTGACTGACGTGCTCTTTGCCGGCCCTGCTGTGCATTAGCTCCCGGGGCGTCGGTTTCTTTGCTTTCGGTCCGGGCGGCAGGTGCCCTTTCTTCTTCTTCTCCTTCTCCTTTTCCTCCTCCTTCTGTTTCTGTTTTTTGTTCTCTTCTTCTTCCTCTTTTCTCTTTCTTCTTTTTCTTTCGCTCACGTTCACGTCCACTTCCACCTTCTAATCAGTTCATAACAATCACATTCGCCTCGGAGAATAATACAGTGAATGCCCCTCTTCCACCACGACCACCAGCTTTGCCACTTCTTATCCACTTACACAGCTCCACGCCGGATAAGTGTCAGATGAGAAGCATAATAGAGTATTAGCGGAAGCCAATAAACCTTCATTACTACTTTAAAGGAAGGGTTGAGGAGACTGGATCTACGGCGCGAGACCCTGGGCTTAAAGTGGTCGGTCTGCCTCTCCAGTTTTGCCCCCTTTTCTTTCTCCTTTTGTGTGTGTGCTTTTTCTTTTTCTCTCTCCACTAACTTTCCTTCTTTCTTTCTTTCTTTCTTTTTATTTTTTCTCTCTCTTGCTGTGATTGTGTGTGTGTGTGTGTGTGTGTGTGTGTGTGTGTGTGTGTGTGTGTGTGTGTGTGTGTGTGTGTGTGTGTGTGTGTGTGTATGTGTGTGTGTGTGTGTGTGTGTGTGTGTGTGTTTGTGTGTGTGTGTGTGTGTGTGTGTGTGTGTGTGTGTGTGTGTGTGTGTGTGTGTGTGTGTGTGTGTGTGTGTGTGTGTATGTGTGTGTGTGTGTGTGTGTGTGTGTGTGTGTGTGTGTGTGTGTGTGTGTGTGTGTGTGTGTGTGTGTGCGTGCGCGCGCGCGTGTGGATGAGTGCGCGCGTGTGGATGAGTGCGTGCGTGCGTTCGTGGGGGGGGGGAGAAGGGAGGGAGGGAGGGAGGGAGGGAGGGAGGGAGGGAGGGAGGGAGGGAGGGAGGGAGGGAGGGAGGGAGGGAGAGAGAGAGAGAAAGAAAACAGACAGAGACAGACAAACAGAATCGGAACGAGTTGTTCAATTTATTGCTCAATTTACTCATAGGCAGAAACGGATTTACGAACGCCTGGGTGAAAGACATCGCGAAAACTACCCGGTCCTGGGATTGCAAGAGAGAGCCGTTAAGCCTATAATTCTGGCTGACGAATGGCCCCGCGGATGAAGGAAGCAAGCACGAAAAGGCCGAAGCTCCGACGCGCGCAACCGCCATCGTTATTCCGCAAGATGAAGCCCGACGATAATGTCATTTTATATCATCACGCATTTCCTGCGGCGGGAACACAATGACCAAATAATTAGTCCGCGCACAAAGGGGCACTGACAAAAAAAAATATTTATCCCCTCCTCATTATAAACGTAAAAAGTCATAATGATAAACAAATACAAAAGAAAAAAAAAAAAAAAATATCCAATACATTAAAACAAAAATCACCTGCACCCTTGTGAAAAGACTCCCTCCCCGCTCCCCCCTTTCCCTACTGACCTCCCCCTTTATCCCTCTTCTGCCCTCCCCTATACCCTCCCCTTTGCCCGTTATCCCCTCCACTCTGCCGCCGCTTTAAGAACACTTGACGAAGCACAGCGCGTCCCTCGCCCCATGCCGCCGTCACCGCGCACCAGCAGTGACGCTGGAGCAGGGTATTTGTGATTACACCGGCGAGTTTACGGCTCTCGTTAGAGCCCCGCGTTACGCAGAATAATTGCTTCTTCATCTCGCGCAATCCGGCAGGAAATTTATCGTCGACATTTAACATCCGCTTTGAAGTCCGATTGGGTGTGGGACAGGGCAGGGGGGAGAGGGAAGGAGGGAGACAGAGAAGGGGGGAGGGGAAGGGGGGAGAAGGCAGCCGGAAAGGGGAAGGAGGGAGAGAGAGTAGGGGGGAGGGGAAGGGGGGAGAAGGCAGCAGGAAGGGGAAGGAGAGGGAGAGAGTAGGGGGAGCAGAAGGAGGAGGGAGGAGGCACCTAACGAAGGACAGCATGATTCTATAGCGAGGCGTCCTGACCCGGACACGCAACCGACTGCCTGCACAGAGAGGGTTGTCAGCGATGCCATTAATCTCAAGGTTCGACCTGACCACCGCTGACGGGAGCAAGACCTGGACGACCTGGAAACGATTTTAGAGATGTTGCTCTGCCATGACTGATTCCACTGCCACCTCTGAGTGTAATCTGCTCTCTACCCTTTACCCTTTACCCTTTACCCTTTACCCTTCCCCTCCCTTCCCCTCCCTTCCCTCTCCCTCCCCTTCCCTCCCCTCTCCCTCTCCTCCCTATCGTCTCCCTCTCTTCTTCCATCCCCTTTCCAGAGGCTTGAGATGCTGCCACAGAGCCCATAAAACTCGACTAGACGGCAACCACGAGAGGGAAACTTTTGAAAGCCGACCCGTCTCACAGGCTTAAAAATAGATGAAAGGACAAATATCAAGCTGACGCAGCGGCACGGCGGGCAAGCGAGCAAGCAGGCAAGCACGGGCAGTGAATCCTGCTAATCACTGAGTTAATTGCTAGACTGAAACACCACGAGAAGCATCAATTGAAAACGCGGCTCTTCCGGACATTGGCTAAATTTCCAAAATTCAAGTGGATTCTCTCTGACGTCATAGACCTAGAAATCGGACCTTGAGAGAGAGAGAGAGAGAGAGAGAGAGAGAGAGAGAGAGAGAGAGAGAGAGAGAGAGAGAGAGAGAGAGAGAGAGAGAGAGGGAGGGAGGGAGGGAGGGAGGGAGGGAGGGAGGGAGAGAGAGAGAGAGAGAGAGAGAGAGAGAGAGAGAGAGAGAGAGAGAGAGAGAGAGAGAGAGAGAGGTGGGGGGGGAGGGAGAGGGAGAGGGAGAGAGAGAGGGAGAGGAGAGGGAGAGGGAGAGGGAGAGGGGAGAGAGAAAGAGAGAGAGAGAGAGAGAGAGAGAGAGAGAGAGAGAGAGAGAGAGAGAGAGAGAGAGAGAGAGAGAGAGAGAGAGAGAGAGAGAGAGAGAGAGAGAGAGAGAGAGAGAGAGAGAGAGAGAGAGAGAGAGAGAGAGAGAGAGAGAGAGAGAGAGAGAGAGAGAGAGAGAGAGAGAGAGAGAGAGAGAGAGAGAGAGACAGAGACAGAGACAGAGACAGAGACAGAGAAGAGACAGAGACAGAGACAGAGACAGAGAGAGACAGAGAGAGAGACAGAGAGAGACAGAGCGAGACAGAGAAGACAGATAGAGACAGAGAGAGAGAGACAGAGAGACTGACGGGGGGGGTTAAAATTGGAGACAGGGGCGGTATACAAAGAACGGGACCGAGGGGAAAAAAGTTATTCTTATCGTGGACCGAGATTCATTAAAGGCTACAAGTGCGTCGTGTACAGAAATAGGACGTCAAAAGACGCTGAAAAAAATGCACGAGTACATTTTCCATTCCGAAACTATTATTCAGTCCGCGCAAAGGAAACTGATCCTTAAGGTAGTAGAGAATAAGGGCTATGGAGGACGGCGTGTCTTATCGCCCGTGCATCACGAAGGTATCGGTTAGAGTCGTATCCAGGGAGAGCTATTCGAGATTTTCAAGGCATGCTATGTAGGTCAAGAATGGACCTCTAGGCTTACACAGGGAGGACTCCAAGCGGATTCTAGGATTTGAGAGATGCCTGTGTTTTACGATGGAAGGAGAGGGATCTCATTACTTATAAGGGATACAGAGGCGGCCCCATGTCTCGCTCGCTGAAAGGATATTTCCTCAGGAGAGAAATATGATCTGGAGTATAAGGAAGAAAACAAAAATCGTTTACTCTCAAATTGCGAAGAGGAGGATGAAAGAAAAAACAACAGTAATGGTGAGCAAATAAAAAGGAAAATGAAGTAATGTTATATCATTCTACTACGTAAAGCACACGTACAGACAAGCACCACGGAGGTGCAAAGCAAGACTGCGGGTCCTCTCAAAATACCTATCTTTCCCTCGGGATTTACCTTCTAAAGACGGAGCCATGACACTGCGGTCATAAAGCATACTCTTCCTGCACTTAATCCCGCCCCTCGTCAATCCATCATCCTCTCACTCTCCCTCTCCCTCTCCCTCTCCCTCTCCCTCTCCCTCTCTCTCTCTCTCTCTCTCTCTCTCTCTCTCTCTCTCTCTCTCTCTCTCTCTCTCTCTCTCCCTCCCCCTCTCTCTCTCTCTCTCTCTCTCTCTCTCTCTCTCTCTCTCTCTCTCTCTCTCTCTCTCTCTCTCTCTCTCTCTCTCCCTCTCCCTCTCCCTCTCTCTCTCTCTCTCTCTCTCTCTCTCTCTCTCTCTCTCTCTCTCTCTCTCTCTCTCTCTCTCTCTTGCCTTACTCTATTTCGTGTAAGAGATATCTCGAGTTTAAGATGAGTTCAAAATTCTACGCTAGGATGAGAAAAATAATAATCTTCTATAGAAATAAGGACATAGAAAATCCCTCTGACGTTCGACTTCCCTTCAGAATAACCCGAAGATGGGTGACGGTCGAAACTACGAGGGGTTCGCGTTGGACGGGCAGATGCGAGATAAAACATGACCTTTAACATCGCTGCCTTTAAAAAGCAGGGGGACGGGAATGGAAGGGGAGAATGGAGTGGGAAGAAAATGACGACGAAAAAAATATATAACCACCAAGAAACGAAACTTCCAAGTGACTGTCCGCCTTTATTGGTGATTTTCTTTCTCGTCGGTCTTTTGTATTCTGGAGAGACCCATGCCAGCTTCGATACGTCAGCCCGACCGCCACTCACCCCTATCCATTATTCGAAATGCCCAGTACCAGATCCTTTCTAATCGTACTTATTCTACCATGTACAGACACGGGCAGAAGTGTTTCAACTCCCGAACCTACAAAAGTCACAGTATTTAAGGACGGAATTCGTAACGACGCGTCATAAGTTCTGACCCGTGACTGCATCAAGCGATCTCCTGTCAGTCATTATGATCTCTGTGTCTGGGTCAGTCGTTCACACACGATCTCAACCTGTGCTTGTTAGGTCATTCAAAAACGACCTGCATCTATACCTGATCAATCATTTACTTACGACGCCCATCTGTGTCATTCACAAACGATCTCCGCACTGTGCCTGATAAATCATTCACATACAATCTCCACTTGTGCTTGATCACCCATACCTATCAGCCATTCACACATAATTTCTACCTCTGCCTTATAGTCATTCACAAACGATATCCACCCGTGGCTTGATCGCCAACCGTATGTACAAAGTGATCTCAACCTGCGTCTGATCATGCATTGACACACAGTATCTCCCTCGGCCTGATCATGCACTAACATCCGATCTCTAACTCTGCCTGATCATATATCAACATCCGATCTCTAACTCTGCCTGATCAGACATTCGCACACGCCGCCCCCAAATGCTCAGCGCCCTCACTCCCGGCACTGAAGACTCGAGGCGCAAGAGGAGGGGCATGCAGGGTGATGCCGGCGAGGTATGCCCCGCAGATTCCGATATTAATTTGCATAGTTCGTATTGTTGGAGCCGCTGCATGCGCTCTCATGGCTGCCGCTTCCTTCCTGGCCGCTTTACCTCAAGCTTTCGCATGGCATTCTAAAATCCTACTCAGCGGACCATGGACGTTTACACACAGAAATTCCAACCCACGTAGAGGGAAGAAGGGAGCAACGCAGCCAAAACGCTTTCTTTAAACAACAAGGCAAAATAAAAGGCATACACGCATAGCTCTTAAGTGCGCAGTTACTTGTACAGTTTTAATAAGTGTGTTCCGGTGATCATTTCTTTGTCAAGTGCTGGGATAACGGGGAAAGGGAAAAGGGAGGCAGGGGAAGGCAATAGGAAAGAGAAAGAAGAAAAAGGTATGAAAATACAACGGGGGATATAAGGACGGAGATGGGGAGATGGAGTAGTTGAGGGAGGAAGAGAGAGAGGACTGGGAAAAGGGAGAGAGAGAGGGAGAGGGAGAAAGAGAGGGAGAGGGAGAGAGAGAGGGAAAGGGAGAGGGAAAGAGAGAGCAGAGGAGAGGAGAGGAGAGAAGAGAGCAGAAGAGAAGAGAAGAGAAGAGAAGAGAAGAGAAGAGAAGAGAAGAGGAGAGAGAGGAGAGGGAGAGGGAGAGGGAGAGGGAGAGGAGAAGAGAGAAGAGGAGAGGGAGAGAGAGAGAGAGAGAGAGAGAGAGAGAGAGAGAGAGAGAGAGAGAGAGAGAGAGAGAGAGAGAGAGAGAGAGAGAGAGAGAGAGAGAGAGAAGAGAGAGAGACAAAAAAGAGAGAGAGAGAGAAAGAGAGAATGACATAGCACACTCTATAGACCTTAAATCTCACAGTTTAGCAAGAAATATAAGTCTGTATTGTGACTAAAAAAAAAAAAAAAAAAATCCACACAAAACAAGGAGGCTACTTACTTCTTGCTTCCCCCTTTATCCGCCCCTCTCTTTCCTTCCTCTCCCTTTCCCCCCCTTCATCGCAGGTTCCGCAGTCGCAGCTGGGTTTAATGTCACCACCTGGTGGGTAATGTCCACTCCTCATCCCAAAATGGTTCCTCAGAGAAGACAGATAGCCCGACAGATGTTTCCGCGGAGCCTGGCGGCGATTTTACGCTCTGTACAGCATGCCTCCGCACCGCCGGGGGTTTAAAGCCGCAGGTGGCTCTAAAGCGGCAGATGGTGGAAACGGCTAATGGATCTCCCAGGCCGCTCGCCGTACGCAACCATGTGGCGAGACTCGAGGAAGCGAATCATTAAGAGAAAGTAGATCCGCATCCTTCATTGTGGATGGCAATTCCATACGATTTCGCCTTCGTTATGACTTCTACAATACCCAGCATCATATACAATAAATAATAAGCATAACCATTGCACGATTCTATACTAGGAAGAGAGAGATGTTATAGTTGTTTTTTTTCATATGAATAACTCATCTGCATGGCAATGAACGCAAATGTGATGGCCGAGCTCATTTTAGCACAAATCCCACTGTTCAAAATAATGATATTAAATTAACCCATATTACGTTAAATCCTGTATCATTTACAGTCGGAAATAGCCAAAAATAAACACACATACACATACATACACATACACACACATACACACACAGCTACACACACACACACACACACACACACACACACACACACACACACACACACACACACACACACACACACACACACACACACACACACACACACACACACACACACACACACACACACACACACACACACACACACACACACACACACACACACACACACACACACACACACACACACACACACACACACACACACACACAGATATATGTATATACATATACATATATATATATATACACACATTCGCATATATATACATATACATATATACACACATACACATATATATACATAGATACACACATCACCCGATCCAGTACAGAATCATCCGGACATTGATCGTTGCTCAGACAAGGTAACCTCTACCGTAGAACTAAACGAAAAGAAAAATGAACGGACGAATTCTAAAAAGAAACGATATTTCTATAGTAAAATCCTCTAGTGCCCCCCCCCCCCCCCGTCTCTCCCTTCCCGGCCAGCAGGTTAA
>NC_061854.1:10119683-10122183 GCF_019202785.1 Penaeus chinensis
TTTAAAAGCATATATAACACTTTAAGTTAAATGAACCACAGGTGGATTCCTATGCAACTAAAAATAAATATAAACGAAAAGAACTATTCACTATCACTCCCCAAAGCTTCAGATGCAGTGGCATACGACATGCACTCTGTCTTCGCTCATACCGCATCACAATCCTCTTAAACATCGCATGCCCATTTGCCAAGCATCCACTGCTACAACTACCCTTCGGGGATCATGCTAATGCAATCACGCCGCACGAGGAACCACACCTGCATCACACCTGGCGCGATACGACCTTATAAGACACCTGCAGCATCTTCACGGACGGTTGTGAACTCACCGAGCTCTGCTTTTCATGATGAATATTTTCATAGCAATGTAATACTGCAATTTTTGCTCTGCGTATCTTCGACCAACACATTCGAGCCTAGTTACTTAGACCCACCATATATATCCCCTCTGAGACACAGGCTATTTTTGTGATAATATCTTCAATTTAACTGAATGCGATTTCATCTGTTGGACTAAAATGTGGTCAGTGACGCAGTGACTCTACGTTTAGTTTTAGAAGTAACTCCTACTTCCCTCACAAAAATATGGAATAAGAAGAGGGGAAAGACAAAGGAGAAGGAGAAGAAGGGGGAGGGGGGGAGGAGGAGGAGGAGAAGGGGGAGAGGGGAGGAGGAGGAGGAGGAGGAGAAAGAATAGATATAAAAATATTGAAAAACAACTCAAGGGTCAGGGAAACAGCATAAAAGAAACCAACGAAGAAAGAAAATACCGCACAAGAATTTTGTTTTGCATTTATTTGCTCATCTTTTGTTTCCCTTACACAAAATCGTTTCGCCTCTTTCTTCAAACTCGGAGTTATTACCACAACTTCTGTAAAAAAAAAAAAAAAAAAAAAATTACCAGGATGCTATCAGCTGCGCAACGAGGGGTGGCAGTGCAATGCCCCCGACCCCTTGACCCGGGGTGAACTAACGATCCACAATATGACGTCGGCAAAAGATCATCCGTCTCACTAAGCCAAAGTTTGTGCAATCATTTATACTGTTTTTATTGGAAGAGTAAAATCTGTTAATACATTTGTAAGTTTTACTAAATATTAAGGACAAAAATAGTTTAAGTACATGAATGCAGTAAAACCTGTTATTTGCTCAACGCGCTTCACTGAATCAAAACATCGAGTAAAATTCGAATCGATCCGCCTTTCAAACAGGGGCTAAACTGGAAAAGAAAGTTTGAGAACTACTGCCTGAGATCCTCCCCTTCTTCCCCGTCCCCTTCCAAGACCCGCAATCTGTTTGGCGCTTCCTCCCCACGACACTCGACGACTCCGCAATCATTAGCCGGATAATCACGAGATAACGAGCCTATCAGAAATAGGATCAGGGTATTCAGCGCCGGCATGTTTCTCCGCATTCTGAAATGTCGAGCTGCGCAATCCCTCTCCCTGCGGACGAAAGCTTTACAGCCGCGGACTTACTATTTGGAGGAGGAAGGTTTGCAGGAGAGAGAGGAAGAGGAGGAGAATGAAGATGCGATGAAGAAGAAAAAAGATAAGGAAAAAATAAAATGATTAACACAGATATTCAAAAGGAGGAAAGAAAAGGTTAGGAGGAGGAGAGGAGAGCTATGAATATATCAGAGTATCAAATACAAAATGGAAAGGATTAAAAAAAAGAAGATAAATATGACCAAGAACAATAAGAAGAAACGCCGCTATCGACGTAACACCGGAATCGAACGCCGAGGCCAGAACACGCCACCACAACGCGGACACAATCAGCGTAACAACCTCACCAGCGTGTACACAATCCCCCGCTTGGCTGCACGCGACACACGGACCGAAAACGGCAACAATAACACAGGTCAAGTGTGCAAGCTCGACCAGACGTTCCTTACACCACTCGGGCACCGTACCAATCCCCAGACCCCCTCCCTTAAGCCTATACCATCCCACTTCCCTCCATTTTCCTCAATCCTGCAATACCCCCCCCCCCCCCTCCAATACCATCCCCATCCTCTCCCGCCGCCTCCCCATCTCTTCTGGGCCCTTTACCCATCCCTCCCCTTCTCCTCTTCGGTTCCTCCCACACCAATCTAGGTCCCGACTACCTATCCCTCCCAGATCCCTCAGAACCCCTCCTACCCACCCCGCCCTTTCTCCGGTCCGCGCAACGGGTCACGTTTTCTTTCCAATCTACTTGCCAAGATATATGTGTTCGGTTTGGCCTTGTACACTGGAGCTCCCTTTTCTCTTTCTTTTTTCTGTTCTGCAATTCTTTTCACTTCTCTCATCATTGTGAGCGTGTGTGTGTGTGTTTGTCTGCGCGTATACTTGCCAGGCTGACTTGCTTGCCTGCCTTCAAGCCTGTTCCTCCCTCTCAACAAATACACGCACACGCCAGCGCACACCAGCGCGAGCACACAATGGTTTATCCGATCACATCGCCAGCCTGAGCCGAGTCTCCCGGCCTCGCGCGTCCCTCGGGAGCGTTTGTGC
>NC_061854.1:10129683-10132183 GCF_019202785.1 Penaeus chinensis
CCCCGCCTAAGGCCTGGCCCTGAGGAGCAAGCAACCATAGAAAGAGCAGAAATAATTCAGCAACTTTACGACTGAAATGAGGATAATGAAAGGTAATGAGGCTCCACAGATAAAGGAGGACAATAATCAGCCTCATATCCACCAGCCGGCGTCCCCTCACTTCCATCATCCCCCCCCCCCTCCCCCTCACCTTTACCAGAGGAAAACAAATCAGATGAAAACGCGGCGGCCGGGGAGGAGGCATTAGAATTGAGGCGGGCGCCCCGGGCACCGCGACCCCCGCACATTAAAGATAACATAGCACGTCGACCCTAGATTCAACCGCCGGAACACGCGTGGGCGCTCGTCCATGCATACACATGTGCGTGTGGAAATGGAATTATAGAAAAAATGACAAACGCTCATATATATATGTGTATGCAAGTACACTCGTACATATATATATGTGCATACACAAATACAAGCACCCACACGCGATCTCCATGCACACAAACGCAAGCAGGCACACATGCATACACACACAAACACAGACAGATATAGACAGGCACAGGCACAGACACACACACAGACACACAGACACACACACACACACAGACACACACACACACACACACACACACACACACACACACACACACACACACACACACACACACACACACACATACACACACACACACACACACACACACACACACACACACACACACACACACACACACACACACACACAAACACACACAACACACACACACACACACACACACACACACACACACACACACACACACACACACACACACACACACACACACACACACACACACACACACACACACACACACACACACACACACACACACACACACACACACACACAGACGCGCGCGCGGGAAAAATAGTAAAATAAAAACGCGCGCGCCTCGAGCACACAAAAATCTTCAACGAGGTATAATTACTGACAAGCCCCACCTTTATGGCTCCCGCAGGTGTCATTAACCCGCTTCCGAGACACATCTGTAACCCGAGTCGTTATTAATGATAATACGAGTCCATATAAAAAATCAATAGTTAATTTCCTGATGCACTCTAATATCTATAACCCGGGAAGACCGCGCTCAAGAACCCAGGACATCAACATGCAGGCGGAACCTCCAGTCTATCAAGACGACTGACGCCATCTGGCATTTCGGCAATCTTCGTCTTATAATTGAAAAAAAATCTCATTTAACTGTCTCTGTCTGTCTCTATGTCTTTCTCTCGCGCTCTCTAGACTTGCATCATCTGAAGAATCATCCAATACTTGAGAATGAATGAGCTGAATGCATTTACTACAACTGTCCCCTTCCGATTACAAATCTGGCGTGTTAGTCAGTTAGTAAGTTAGGTCCCCACAATTTTTTAAAACTGTAAATACAAAGATCTCTTTACTTCTTTCCTTGTCTTACTTTTTCCTTCCAACCCCTCGTTCTCTCTCAATTCCTCTCTCCCATTTTCCGCTTCTCTTTTTCATGTTCTCCACGTCTTCCTCTCATTCTCCCTTTCCTTTTCCCTCTCCCTCTTCTTCTCCCATTCCCATTCCCTCTCCCTCTCCCTCTTCCTCCTCCCCCACGCTTCCTTCTTCCTCTCCATCGCTTGGCATGGCATCTGAACCCGATGGCCGCGCCTCCACTCTTAATGTTCAAGGCGCTAAGAGCACACAGTTCTCGATAATGACTGTGTAATTGCCGACCCGGAAGTATCTCCGACTGTCTAGTTATCGGAAATTGGACAGGTATTGGAGCGGCGAAGGGGCGAAAGGCATCGCCGTGTTCGTGTCGGATAAACGCGGTGATACTGTCGTCCATTACGCCCACGAGGAATATCAAAAATGATTTTTGAAAAAGGGGAGAAAATACACGTAATCTGCTGAACTGACTGGAGAAATCTCGTTTCACGTCTGACTGAAACTGAAAAAAGGAGGGTCTTTTATTCTAACCATTTCGGTCGCCATCTATTTGCCTATCTGCGAATGTATCTATTCGTAAACGGATCAATAGTTGTGCCAATGGGGGAAAATCGTCGAAAGTGATTGTTTCCATACCAATACTTTTAAGCTCCACTTTTTGTCGACAGTCCGAGCAAATGCAATGTATTTCACCGTTTCGGCTTCGCTTCTACGGCCTGCTTAATACAAAGTCTGACTGAGGGACGTCCCAACAGCCCCCTTTTTTCTTTCATTCTTACTTCTACGATGGAAGTAGGTTCTCACGTGTCAAAATTATTCTGGAATAAAACTATATCGATGAATAGGAGTGAGTGTAAGAAAGGACAGAGAGAAAGAAAGGAGAGAGGCAAGAAGAGGAAAGGTGAGAAGAGAAGAGAGATGAAAAGAGAAGGCAAGAGAGGAGAGGAGAAGAGAGGAGAGAGAAGGGACGAGTGAAGAAGAGAAGATAAGAGAAGAGAGAAGGAGAGATGTGATGATATGAGAGAAAAGAACATAGAGAAGAGAGGAGAGATT
>NC_061854.1:10134683-10137183 GCF_019202785.1 Penaeus chinensis
GCACACTCACACACAATACGCTGAAACACTAGTACAAAAAATATAGACTCTTTCGGAAATATTATCGGACAGATGATTTCAATAACTCATTATCTGAATCATTATTTACAGTCCCCGCCCGACCTAGTCCCGACATGGCCCTCCGGCCACCACCTATCTGCCAAAGCTGGGCAAAAACAATAAACATTTCCATAAATAAACAAATAACAACTAATATTGCAGCGTGGAAGTTTACCGACTCCAAATTCCCCGTCGAACATATTGCATTCCCCTAACGCTCCCAAGGCGACTGAATTTTTTCTAACATAATCGTGATTAAATTTCCTCTGCAGTCCACTGCCTACGCGACGCCGTGTTGCTATTTTGTTGCAATGTTGCTCTGAGGACCCTGCAACAAGCCGTGGACCAAGCTACTCCCTGAAAACAATTACACCCATACCCGCGATCCACACCAGCATACCAAGCAGCCTCCCGAGCGCCTTGACACCATCACGTGCATTCACCCGACGGCTACACCCGTCCAACACCTACACAATGGCTCGTAACGTGGAGAAACTCGGGCGAGCAACGAGATCAATATCGTCTACGTGACGGCTGACCTTTCTGCCTTCGCTTCTCAGTCAGGCAAAGCTTGTGTCATGCTCGGCCTCCCCCATGTTAACCTCTGCTTGTTCTATGCCTCATGTTTTTTTCATGCCACACCCGTGGTTTCCATCTAGAATATCCTCTGAAATCTAGGGTCCACTTGCAATGTTCTAATTATTACATCGTGGCATTTGTTATTTGAAACCATGATATTTCTAACTCAAAGACACAAACTATTTCATACTCCAATCGGATTCATTTCATTTATTATATGATTTCGTAATGCACCCGATCTGCCAATCTCTCGTTCCTCCAGGGCGTTTTCATTGCACGCTCAATCTACCTCATACTGCCTGATGGTCAGTTTAAATTGCAATCTGCTTATTTTATGCCTGCTCAATCACTTTCTTTGAATCGCCTCCTGGCATGATTCGGCTCCTTAATTTTAAATCCATGTTTAAACTTTAAATTACTTTGACCTTAGAAGACATGATCAACGGCAATGGTAAATCATTTTACAAGATAACATCACGGGGCTTCCCATCGTTTCATGCTTCAGTTCGATCTTACCGCCTCATGCACGCCCTGTGGCCCCCTCCTCCAAGACAACATGACAGCTCGGTGCTTTCTGTTCCCCATTACCACAGTGAATGCGCGGACAGGGGTTCTCATGGCCGCGTACACACGGGTCTTCCCCTAGAGCGAGCCTTCACCGGATTTGTCCCATGACCCACCGCCATGCGCCGCTCGATCCGCAAAGATTTTCCATGAATCACCTCCTGGCTATCCATCACGCAGGAAACACGTTCGACACTCTCCTCATGGCCGGAAACTCCTCAAAGTCTCTCATTCATAGCACCCCCCCCCCCTCCCCTCCCGTACCATCCCGCCGATCCGCCAATGCCAGCTCTCGTGTAACTTCTGACAAACACAACCAATCTAGAGTCAGTGAAATTAATTGTCCTCCCCCTGACGACTCCATTAAGCCTTTACACAAACTCCCTCCAACCCCGCTCGCTCGCTCGCTCGGTCTCTCTCTCTCTCTCTCTCTCTCTCTCTCTCTCTCTCTCTCTCTCTCTCTCTCTCTCTCTCTCTCTCTCTCTCTCTCTCTCTCTCTCTCTCTCTCTCTCACTCACTTCTACTCTGTGTCCCTATCTCTCTCTCTCTTCCTTTGTTTCCGCCTATCCCTTCTCTTCTCTTCTCACCCAGAGTCTCCTTCCGGTCCTATTACTTCTGTTCAATTTATAAAAATCATCTCCTTAGTATTCCCAACCTTCCTTTTCCTTCCTTTTCCCTTCTCCCTCTTCCTCCTCATATCAATGTAATCCCCACCATTCCTCGTATCAAGAAGCCTCATCTTCCCGGGGTTGAGAGGACGTGATATACGGAGACGACAAGCGGGGGGAGGTCATAAAAAATAAAAAAGGGAAGGAAGGAGGATGGAGAGGGGAGGGAGGGAGAGAGAGAGAGAGAGAGAGAGAGAGAGAGAGAGAGAGAGAGAGAGAGAGAGAGAGAGAGAGAGAGAGAGAGAGAGAGAGAGAGAGAGAAAGGTCACATTTTCCCTCGCCCATCAAGCAATATCACTCACGGCCCCTCCTTTTCCCTTCACTTGAGATGATTCACCTTCATCCAAATCCCTCCCTTCCCTCAAGCCCCTATAACCAACCACCCCCCCACCCCGATTCACCGAGCGTCCCGATTCTTTCCTGTAGAGATGATTGCTTCCCCACTCTGTCCGACGGCGGTGCTGATCACATACACACACAATAAATAATAATAATAATAATAATAATAATAATAATAATAATAATAATAATAATAATAATAATAATAATAATAATAAGAGAGAAGAAGAAGAAGAAGACAAAAAAATAATGAAGTGAAAGAGGAGGGGGTAAGTTGTGGTCACAGAAGT